>NC_053495.1:109979908-110279908 GCF_905171775.1 Rana temporaria | reverse complement strand
GAGGATAAACCGCTGGTGTGATGTATCCAAACACACATGTGAGGGTGAACTCGATACAGTCACGAATGAATTGCGCTTGCCGCGGGTTGAATTGGTGTGCTTCCGCCAGGTAATATTCGATGGCTCTGAGCCCAAACTCGTGTTGTATACACGTGTATAGTGATACCACATCCAATGATAGCCACCTGTATCCTCTTTCCCACTTGTATGAGGTCAAAATTTCCAGGGCGTGTCCCGAGTCGTTAATGAATGATGGTAAATTCGTCACCAGATTTTGCAGGAAGTAGTCTAGATAACTTCCCAAATTACTGGATAGACTATCGATTCCTGCAACGATCGGTCGACCCGGTGATTTCTCTAGGCTCTTATGGATCTTTGGAATATGGTAAAAATGTGGGACTACTGGATGTTTGGAGTACAGGAATTTAAATTCACTTTTTGTCAGGATCTTGTCTAGTATTGCTTTTTCCAAAAGTTTCTTAAGATCATTATTGTATAGTGTTGTTGGGTCCCATAGTAGTCTCTCATATGTGGTGTTATCTTCGATCAGTCTAAAAACTTCTTCCAAGTACTGTTCTCTATCCTGTATAACGAGGCCTCCGCCCTTATCAGCCTTTCTTATTATAATGTCTGAGTTGTTCTTCAGGCTGTTTAGGGGTGCCTCGAGGTCTATATTGGAATTTCTTTTGCCTTTCTGGCTACTTTTTTCACAGATCTTTCTAAATTCTTTTAGGACAACCTCATAGAATGTGGATATGAAGTTGCCCTTGTTCCAGTGCGGGTAGAAGTTTAACTTGGCCCTAAAATTGGTGTCAATTAATGGCTCTTGGCCTGTTGAGACAAGGGGTTCATTTGGAGTCCCCACCATTCCTTCATTATATAATTCTTCCAATATGTCTAGTATATCTTCCTCCAATGGCTCTTCCTCACATGATGTAGTGGTCTCGTCCAAAATCTCACTGGGTGCTCCATTGATTTCTTTGAGCCTGAAGAAACGCTTCACCGTGAGGTTGCGTATGAATTTGTTGAGATCGATGAATAGTTCAAAGAGGTTTGGAGCACTCTCTGGGGCAAAATTAAGGCCTCTTCTCAACAGTTTCAATTTGTCTTCTTTGAGGATACATTTTGACAGGTTGAATATTTTGATAGTAGAGTGGTTCTCTACTTCTTCAGTTCTCTTCCTGGATTTCTTCCCTCCACTCTGACCTCTTCTCGTAGATTTCTCATTCTCCGAGTGTTTGGGGGGGGAGGGGATGGGCCTGGCTGTTAGATTTTTCTGAGCTGCGGGTCTTGTCCACCCCGCAGCTCCTTTTCCAAAAAAAGGAGAGGTGTTGACGTCTTTTTTGGATATTGTTGCTATTTTAGATTTGCATCCTCCTATGATGCTCTCACTGGGGGGCTCTGTTAGAGTTAATTGTAATATGGGTTCTATTTGGGACTGCTCCACCACATCTAGGGTGTCCCCGTGTAGTGAGTGGTCGTCAATTTTTGTGGGGTTGTTTGTTTCATGTGCTTCTTCATTGAGCGCCATTGTTCACATTGGTCACCACTTGGGCCTCCTTTAATGTCCGAGATGGAGGAAAATCATCCTGTACATGTGATCTAAAAGGTTCACTGTGAGAGAGATCTCCATTGTTTCTATTCCTAACATTGGTATTTCTATATATAGATTTTGGTCTATTTTTGTACTGTTGTTTTGTCCTGTTCTCATGACTATTGTTTTTATTTTTGTTTTTATTTTTATTATTATTTGTGGGACAGTTGTTGGTATTTCGTATTGTATGCTCTAATTGAGGGTGGTTCATAGGGAGGCTAACGCCTCTATGTGTCTCTTCTTCTGGAGGTGGCAGATTCTGCTCTCTCCTCCAGTTGAATTCGCATCCTGATAGATAGTCTTGTCTGTCCCTTTCAAATTTCCCCGACTTTCGAACTATCATTTCTGCTTCAAATTCCATAATTTGCTCATTTATATTAGTATCCCATTCTGAGAACCCTTCTATATCAATATATACAGCCAAAGCCTCCTGTACATTACTAATGCCAATTTTGATGTTCTCCATATTCCTTTCCCTCTGTTTAATGATCATTTCTAACAATGTTTTATTATACTGGCGCATTTTTGTGACCCACTCCTGATGTAAATCCTCATCTAGAAAATTGACCAATTTATTAATCCTCAACCCTCTAGGGATTCTGTTGACTTCTAGGTATTTTTGTAACAAAATAATGTCCCACCATTGTGTCATCTCATCTTCCAAAAGATGTTTCAACTTGTAGAATGCAGATATCATTTTTTCTTCTATAACCGATGTGCTGTCAATGTGCGTATTGGTACCCTGTTCCTCTGGTTGTTGTTCATAGTTGTCGATGCTGTTTAGAAAGCCTTTAGCTAGTGAAGCTCTTCTTAGCTGTCTTTCTTCTATGGACAGTACCATATTTATTTTGGATCAAAGTACATATATCTCTTGGACCCTTGGTACTCTCTTACACTAATCCCTCATAGTTCCAAATACCTGGCAGCTGGAGTTCCCAAACGGAAAGAAATAGCAGATAAACAGAAACAAGTCTCCTGCACTCTGGTATTTTCAGGAAGTGCTATGGGGTGGTGCAGTTCAATTAAAAGTTATCTTCTATAGTCTTGCAGCCCTCCTCAGAATCGTGGGAATTCATAAAACTATAAAAGAGAAAAAAGAGCGGAGGGCGCACCAACCTAGTGTGATACTGATAAAATAGATTTATTCAAATATTAAAATCAATAGTTATACTCACAAATTGGAGTTAAAAACAGGCTTTTAAAATTATTGCAGCAGATGTCCAGCAACATTAGTGGAACACGGTAATCATTTGAACCAACAGTCAATGTTACAGCTGACGCGTTTCAGGGGCGTAACCCTTTCTTCAGAGCTTCGTGGTCTGCAGTGCTCCCTCGCCGTAGTGCTTGTGGGAATATATATACACATACACACATACACCCACACATGTGCACTGATAGGCATGTGCTGATAGGTCAGGGTCATGGTAAACTCCTCCCAAAAAAGGAAGGGGGGGGCTTGCCTTGGGCCCCTCCTCCTAGCCCTCAGAGCACCTATCTCTCCCACATGGGGGTGGTCTCATATCAGTCCAGCCACGAATTTGGGGCTGGCATCACATGGGGACTTTATCCCCTGTCATTAGCTCCAGACATATACATAGGCTATTGTGTTTGCATTTGTTTAAATGTGGACTGGGTATTCAGGGTACTCCTGTACATGAATTCCCAAGAGATGATAGCATAAAGGGCTTACCCCTCTCCTGGTTAACGCCACTCTCCATACAAACGCCCGAACGGCTCCATGCATGTTAGCTGGGATGTACGCCCGCCATGACAGGCCGAGGGTGCGTTTCAGCGATTCGCGCGCGCGACGTGCCGTGCGCGGCGCATATCTGACGTCTCCCTATGTGCAGAGGGGAGACAGAATGCTCCAACCTCTGCAGCCCAAGGGCTGAAACGTCACTACCGCTCTATGGTGGCGTTCGCTTATGGAGAAAAGCCATCAATGTCCACCCTCTAGTGGTAGGAGGGTGGAAAGGTCACTTTCACTCCATAGTGGCGTTCTCCTATGGAGGAAAAACAACAATGTCCACCCTCTAGTGATGGGAGGGTGAAATGGTCCTATTCCATTTTAGACTCAATTATTTTTTAAAAATGCATACTTCTACCCTGACCCCAAAAGAGGACCCCAAAAAACAGAATTGTGTCTGCCCGACGTGAGAGAGGTGTGCACAAGTGCACTCATGGGTGCCTAATGGAATTACACACCCCACTATGCCAAACGTAATTACATGTCTACCTCGTTAAAGACATATATCAGCATTTGGGGTGCACATGAAAGAGCCCAGCCCGAGTGGAAGAGGGTGTGAAGGAAAGCGCATGTGTACGTTTGGGCACAGGGACCTCAGTGTGAATAATACGATGGGAAATGCCGATCCAACACTGAGTCAGTGGTCATATGTACAGTTGCACCAATGTATATATACTTGAGCCTCACAAGAGAACGCCACCATAGAGCGGTAGTGACGTTTCAGCCCTTGGGCTGCAGAGGTTGGAGCGTTCTGTCTCCCCTTGTCAGGGCACTAGTTCTATTGCCCACGGTTTCGCGCACATGCGCAGAAGAACGGCGGTATCATGCACGTCTATGCAGCGCGCGCACATGCACGGTCCAGCGGCGTGACGAGTGCGGGAACGTGTGCACGGCACGCACGCACGCGGCTCCCTCGGGGCCAATCAGAACTCTGACCGCCCTATTTAAACCTGCCTTTGACACATGACATGTTGCTGGTTTGTCATCAGCTCCTGTATGTGTTTTGCCTCTTGATCTTGCCTTTGACCCGGATTGCCCGACTTCCCGATTGGATACCCGACCTCTGCTTCACTTCGGATTGCTGCCCTCTTTAACCCTTGACCCCGGCTTGGATATTGGACTTTGCTGCTATCTCTGATCCCTGATCCCGGCTTGTATCTCGGACTTTGCCTGTTTCTTCAACCATTGTTCCCGGCTTATTTTGGACTGGTCTCCTGCTGCCTGAGCATCCTGTGGTTCCAGATTCCTCACCTACTCATCCTCACCAGGATTGCAACCCAGCTACCCGCTCTCGGTACCGGTGCCTTCTGGTGCTCTCCTCTCTCTGTTCCCATCTCCAGAGGGAGGTCAGTGCCGGTTCGCAAAGGTGAGCCGTCCGCAGCATTTCGGCCTCGGTAAGTATGATCCCTGATAGTACAAACCAGCCAGATGTCTGAGGCCGACCGGGCGCGCTCACCTTTTGAGACCCTATGCCAGCAGGTCTCTGCTCTAACCGATGCGGTACAGAAGCTTCAAGAAGGTTATCTCCAAATGGATGGCCGTCTAAAGCAACTAGCCCCACCAGGACCATCTGCTGCATCCGCAGCTCCATCCTCAGGGCATTCAGCTTCACAGCCCTCTACGGGCCCAGCAGTGATGATCACGAACCCAGAACCCCGAGTACCCACGCCTGAACGCTTCTCAGGCGACCGAAGGAAGTACCGAGCCTTCAAAAACGCCTGCTCCCTGTATTTCGTCCTGCAACCCAGAACTTTTTGCTCGGAAGCAGTGAAAGTTGGGTTTGTCATCTCCCTTCTCTCAGATGAACCTCAGGCCTGGGCCCATAGTCTAATGGAGCAGAGAAGCCCCGTTCTGGACACCATTGATGGGTTCTTCACTCACATGGCCAAGCTTTATGATGACCCTCTACGCTCCTCCACTGCTGAAACCACCCTCCACAATCTGAACCAGGGCAGACGGCCTGTGGAGGATTACACCGTTGAGTTCAGGAAGTGGTCAGCCGATAACGGTTGGAACGAGGTGGCCTTAAAGTATCAGTATCGCCAAGGTCTCTCCGAGGCCCTCAAGGATGAACTGTCACGATCCGAAACCCCTGCTACACTGGAGGGTTTGATCCAGTCCGCCACCCAGTTGGACCGACGCCTGCGAGAGCGGCGTTCTGAGAGTTTCCAGACCACCCATCTCAGCTGGGCCCCGCCACGACTGCCTTCAGTACCTGCACCTCCTTCTGTTCCATCGAGCACCTCTTTACCTGACCCAGAGCCAATGCAACTTGGCCTAGTACGATCACCCCTCACTCCTGATTAAAGACTACGTAGGCGGCAAGCAAACCTTTGCCTCTATTGCGGAGGGAGCGGCCACTTCTTGCGCAACTGCCCGGTGAGACCCAGTAAGTTGAAACCAGCACCAACTCTTAATTACCATGTCTCGCATCTACCACAGACTTACATTGTGCTTTTCCTTTCTCTGCAGCTTCCTGAAGGGGCAACCCGCCTACCGGCAATCATTGACTCTGGAGCATGCAGCTGCTTCTTGGACTCTACCCTGGCCCAGAAGCTGCACATTCCCTGCCGCACTAAAAACTTTCACCTTCAAGTTCATCTGGCCGACGGGTCTCTTCCCCGTTCCGGACTGGTCACTCATGAGATTCTTCCCCTGCATGTTATCTCTGATCTTGGACATCAAGAGCACCTACGGCTGGACCTCATTCCATCTCCCATGTTCCCCATCATCTTGGGTCTTCCGTGGCTACAGGTTCATCAACCATGTATCAACTGGCTCACCAGAGACATCAGTTTCACGTCCTCTTACTGCTCCCAGCATTGCCTGCTACCTCCTCCTGGCTCCTGCTCCACCCTCGTAAGCCCATCGGAAAATCTTCACCACGTCCCTCCTGCCTATCTGGGGTTTAAAGACGTTTTCGACAAACAGCAGGCTGACTGCTTACCCCTGCATCGGCCATATGACTGCCCCATCGACCTCTTGCCCGGCTCTGAGGTTCCCTTCGGCCGCATTTTTCCTCTTTCTGAAACTGAGTTGAAGGCCCTCAAGGCCTACATCGACGAGAATCTGAAGAAAAAATTAATTCGCCCCTCCTCCTCTCCCGCTGGGGCTGGGATCTTTTTTGTTGAGAAGAAGGATGGCTCACTCCGACCTTGCATAGACTAAAGGGAACTAAATAAGGTCACTATTAAGAACAGATATCCACTGCCACTCATCCCAGAGTTTTTTCAGTGTTTCCGCTCAGCCCGTATCTTCTCGAAACTTGACCTCAGGGGAGCTTACAATCTCGTTCGGATCAGGGCAGGGGACGAGTGGAAGACGGCGTTCAGGTCTAGATTTGGACATTTAGAATATTTAGTTATGCCCTTCGGGCTCTGCAATGCCCCCGCCACATTCCAACATCTAGTCAACAACATCTTTCGCCAGCACCTGGATGACTTCCTTGTCGTTTACCTAGATGACATTTTGATCTTCTCAGCTACGCTAGAATTACACCGGCACCATGTTAAAAAAGTCCTCATGATCCTCAGACAACACAAATTGTATCTCAAAGCGGAGAAATGCGAGTTTGAGAAAACTTCAGTACAATTCCTAGGCTTCATTATATCCACTGACGGGGTTGCCATGGATCCTCAGAAGGTCAAGGCAATTCAGGAATGGCCAGCTCCAACAGACAGAAAAGGTGTCCAGCGTTTTATTGGCTTCGCCAATTTCTATAGGAGGTTCATCATCGGGTTCTCCTCCATTGTCTCTCCCATCACCAGGCTTACAGGTCAAGGAAGTCGTTTTCACTGGTCACAGGAAGCTCAGGAAGCCTTCACCAAGCTTAAAACTGTGTTTTCCTCGGCACCCGTTCTACATCACCCAGATCCGGCACTCCCGTTCATCCTGGAAGTAGATGCCTCGGAATCTGCTACTGGCGCTGTTCTATCCCAGAGACAAGGGCCAAAATCTCTTTTTCACCCAGTTGCTTATGCCTCCCGGAAACTTACTCCACCGGAAAAGAACTACAATGTCGGGGATAGAGAGTTACTTGCTATTAAATTCGCATTGGAGGAGTGGAGGTACCTGTTGGAAGGGGCAATTCACCCTATCATGATTTTTACTGACCACAAGAACTTCGAATATTTACGATCGGCTAAGCGTCTAAGACCCAGGCAGGCCCGTTGTGCCCTCTTTTTCACGCGGTTTAACTTCCACATAACCTATAGACCCGGTTCAAAGAACGGTAAAGCCGATGCTCTTTCAAGAATGTTCCTGGAAACCCCCAGTACTTCAGAACCAAGCACCATCCTGAACCCTCAAAACTTTTTTTTTTATTTCTCAGTCAGATTTCCTCAACTCTCTCAAATTGGCATCTCGCCAATGTTCGGATCCGGAAATCTCGTCGCTAGAAAAGCGGGAAGATTTGTGGTGGTCCCGAGATAAGATCTTTGTGCCAAAGGAAGTAAGGCAGCTGCTTCTGGGTACCTTCCATGACCTCAAGATGGCAGGCCATTTTGGAGCACGCAAGACCACTGAACTAGTCTCTCGGTCCTTCTGGTGGCCAAAGTGGCGACGTGACTGCAAAGCCTACATGGCCTCCTGTGTCCGTTGCCAACGCAACAAAGGTCCTAACACCAAGACCTGGGGCCTACTTAAGCCGCTACCCATTCCGGAACGTCCATGGGCAGACATCTCAATGGACTTTATTGTAGACCTACCACCCTCTGAAGGGTTCACCACGATCTTAGTCGTGGTTGACCGGTTGTCTAAAATGGCGTATTTTCTGCCCATGGTTGGCATGCCCTCAGCTTCTGATACGGGCAACTTTTTTTTTAAAGAGGTCGTCAGGCTTCATGGAGTACCCAAAAGTATTGTATCCGATAGGGGTACACAATTCACGTCCAAGTTTTGGAAGGAACTCTGTAAGTCCCTGGAAGTGAAGATCTGTTTGTCCTCGGCCTATCATCCTCAAAGCAACGGCCAAACGGAAAGAACTAATCAAACCCTGGAGCAGTACCTCCGTTGCTTTTGCTCAGTCTCTCAGGATGACTGGCGATCCCTATTGGCATCTGCGGAATTCGCATACAACAACTCCGTTCATGCTTCCATAAACCAAACACCGTTTTGGGGCAATTGCGGCTTTCACCCTTCTTTCCTACCGGATTCCATTCCTGAAGCACCTGTTCCGGCCGTCCAAGAACGGATAACTTTCTTCCGACAGAATTTCCTGATGTTACAAAGGGTGATGCAGCGGGCTCAGGAGGACTATAAATTTTTTTACGGCAGAGGTAGGAAGGACTGTCCCAGGTTTGAAGTTGGAGAGAAGGTTTGGCTATCCGCCTCTAACCTTAAGCTACCTATCCCTTCACAGAAGTTAGGCCCAAGATTCATCGGTCCATTCAGGATTAAGCGTAAGATCAATTCTGTGGCCTTTGAATTGGCATTACCTGATTCTTACCGGATTCATCCTGTATTCCATGCTTCACTGCTTAAACCTCTGTTTCCGGATCCTTTTCAAGGGAGAGCAGAGCCTCCGCCTCCACCAGTAGAGGTTGAAGGAGAAAAAGAGTTTGAAGTGGAAACTATCCTTAACTGCAGGAAAAGAGGGAGACAGCTCCAATACTTAATTAAGTGGAAGGGCTATCCCCCGGAGGACAATTCATGGGAGCCTTCCAGGAACATTCATGCCCCTCGCCTAATCCGGTCTTTTCATCGAGAACATCCTGAGTTGATGGCTAGTTTGGGCGTCCGGAGTCCGCCCCTTGGGGGCACTAGTTCTTTTTTTTTTTTTTCTCCTTTCACTTCAGACTTCAACCTCATAGAGTATGCGTTTATACGCTCATGTTCCGTTTGCCAGCCCTTAGCGTCTCTAATCAGGTTTCGCATCATTAGTGTGGTTATTTTTCTTAAGTTTCTTTTCTCTTACCATTTTTTTTTTTTTTTTTTTTTTTTTTTTTTTTTTTTTTTTTTTTTTTTTTTTTTATTCTTCCTTTTTTCTTTCCTTTTTCCTTTTCTTTTTAATTTTGTTAGTAATCTCAGCAGGGAAGATTTTTCAGTTCCTTCGCCTTATCCCAATTCCTCCCTCCCCTCCCTCTCCCACCCCCCTCCCTCTATCTCACCATAAACAATCCCAAGTACCTCCTGATGCCTTCAAATCTGTTTTTAATTTGTCTTTAGGTCTCAGCCCTAAGTTTTTCAACATAACTCCACGATCTCTTAAAGGCCCTCCAGTTATCCCATTTCTTATCCTGGGCTATGTTATTACCTTCCACCCCTTCTCTCAGTTCTTCCATTCTATAGGTCTCTTCCACGGAGTCTATCCATTCCCAAATTGAGGGACAGTCCTCCTCCTGCCATTTTCTCGGTATTATCCTTTTAGCAGCAT
Source organism: Rana temporaria (assembly GCF_905171775.1). Classification (NCBI taxonomy): domain Eukaryota; kingdom Metazoa; phylum Chordata; class Amphibia; order Anura; family Ranidae; genus Rana; species Rana temporaria. Next base: position 110,270,194 of record NC_053495.1, on the reverse strand, counting down.
TTAATAGATGTGGGACAAGGGTTTTCTTGTATTTTTTTATTTCTTCCTCTCCCCCGTGGAACAATACTACCCAGGGGTCCAACTTAATTTTTCTTTTTGTAATCTCTTCTATGCACCCCAGAATTTTTTTCCAGAATTCCTCAACTTTAGGACATTTCCACCACAGATGAGCCATGGTTCCAGGGGACCCACATCCCCTCCAACACTCTCCCGTTTGACCGTCATCGAATTTGGATAGTTTGTCCGGGGTCATGTACCATCCAGTCAGACATTTATAGCTCATCTCGGCTGTACGGCTATCTACTGCCGAGGAGTGGGCCAGTGTCAGCATTTTTTCTATTGTGATCCTATCTCTTTTAGATCCAAGTTCCCTCTCCCATTTTTTGACGAAAGGAGGAATCATCCGCTCGTCCACTTTTAGCAAGATCTTATATAATTTTGAGATAGTTCCCTTGACCTTTTCCGATGTACATAGTTTTTCCAAATCGGATAATTGCTCCCCTGACCTCAGTGGATGCGGCAATTTTTGTATAAAGTGGGCTAGCTGGTGGTATCTCCACTCGTCAATTTTCAAAAAACAATTTTTTTCCCTTAATTCTTGCAGTGTTCCAATGTGCCCGTCTTTTATTACGTCCCTTAATTGGGTCGTGTCTTTTTTTATCCAATTTCCTCCAATCTGTGATTTGCCCGGTGCAAAATAATCATTGTTTTTTAGTGCCAATAGTGGTGAATTTAATTCCTTTTCTATTTTTTTATACATAGTGTCCCAAATTTTTAGTGCATTTTTAGTTATCTCATGTGTATTCTTATCAAGTGTCCTATATTGGGGTGGGTTCCATATAATCTTGTCCAGGCATGCCTTTGACATTTCATTTTCAATGTTCACCCACCTCTTTTCCTTGCTGGCCCTAGCCCACTCCACCACCCTTGACAGTACCACCGCCTCGTAGTATGTTTTAATGTCTGGTACTGCTAGTCCCCCCTTAATTTTGGGTTGTCTTAGGGTCTGGAAGGCTATTCTGTGTTTCTTGTTTCTCCATATGAAGTTCATAATCTGTTTTTTAAGAGCTGTGAAGAGTATTCCAGGCAAACTTATGGGTATCATCTGGAACTTATAGGTAATCTTTGGTAAAATTACCATTTTACAAAAATGTATTCGTCCTATCCAGGATATTGGTCTGTTTTTTTTTTTTTTTCCACAAAAAAGATTTTTATTAAGGAAAAGATAGTCATACATATATGCGTATAAAAATGCACAAGTACAAACAAAGTATGACAATACTTCTGGTAGTACAATTATGGCGTGACATAAGCAAGGTAACACAGCTGATCACGGCATCAGTGAGTACGTAAGGTAGCGCCATGTAGTATTTAACATAATAACACCAATTAAATGCCATAAGCCTATGGACAAATCATTGATAACCGACACTTGTGGTTCAGTCAGGGGGCCTGGGGGAGGTGTTGGTCGGTTATATCGCCGGAGGGGCCAAGGGCCCCAGTTGAAGAGGGGGACGGAGAGAGAAAAGAAGAGGAAAAAGAAAGGGGAATAGAGGGGAAAGAAAAGAAAGAACACAAAAAAAAAAGAAAAGAGGGGAGGGGGGGGGGAAGTGGGGTGGGTCCAGGTCGTGAGAATCCTTCTGACAAGTAGTTTCTTGCTAGCAAGGGAAGAGGGACTTGTACAAATCTGAGTTCCTGAAGTGTGACCAACATGCCCACGTCGTTGTAAACTTCTGAATACGATCCTGGGCAATATAAATTAATTCCTCCATCTCCTCAATTTTGGACACCCTGGCCAGCCACTCTCTGATGGTTGGGACATCCGATGAGCGCCAGTGGGTGGGGATGCAGAGTCTGGCCGCATTGACCATGTGCATGGCCAATGATTTCTGGTAGGCGTGTCGGGAGAGGGATGTGTGGTGTAAAAGGTATTGAGCTGGGGTGTAGTCTAAGGTATAGGTGGTGACCGAGGAGATTATGGAGTGAACTTCTCTCCAAAATGGTTGGAGCAGAGGGCATTCCCACCAGATGTGGATCATGGAGCCTATTGCATTTTGACACCTCCAACACGTGTTCGGAACTGAGGGTGAGAACTTGTGTAAGCGAGTTGGGGTCCTATACCATTTTGTGATGATTTTATATCCATTTTCCTGGATAGCTACATTCATCGAGCCTTTGTGAGCAGATGTATAGATGGATTCCCAGTCATCATCCGTGAGAGTCAGTTGTAAATCTGCCTCCCAGGAAGTATGTAGCGACTGTGTCAGGGAGGGGTCCTTGTCAGCTTGCAGAAGAGCATAAATACATGAGATTAGATGTCTCTGGGGCGTAGAGCGTGTACATAGTGTTTCGAATGGCGTAAGACTTCTATTCCAGGGGTCGTTCGCGTTTGTGGAAGTAAGGAAGTGTGACAGTTGTCTGTATGACCAGAAGGGAAAGGCACCCGTACGAGAATCGGAGTTCAACTCGTCGTAGGAACGCCGACGGCCTTTATGAAAGAAATGACAAGCCAGAACCTCCTCGTGTGGCCATTCCCTTTGCAGGAATGTTTTGGACTCTCCCGGTGGGAACTCAGGGTTCTCTCTCACGGGAGTCAGCGGACCTGGTTGTGAGGATAGGTTGAAGAGAGACATCGCTTTCCTGAAGGCTAGGAGAGAGGGGAGAATGAGAGGGTGCTGCCTGATAGATGGGGGCCAGTATCTGGGCGTCACCCAAGGTAGAGTATGTGTCAAGAACTGTGAAAAGGAGTTTTCTAACATCACCCAGGGTTTGCTTTTTTTGTGAGTTTTCCAGTCGACTACTCTGGTTAGATGGCAAGCTAGGTAATACTTGTTCAGGTCAGGGAGCCCAATTCCGCCCGACGTCTTTGCACAGGTTAGGCGCGAGAATTTAATGCGTGGGGTTGAATTCTTCCATATGAAGGCTGTGCAGGCCTTTTTGTATGTCGCGAAAAAGGAGGGGGGTAGGTGGATTGGGATAGTTTGCATTATGTATAAAAGGCGAGGTAAGACAACCATTTTCACGAGCGCTGAACGTCCGAACCAAGATATGTTTAGTGCGGCCCATTCTTTCAAGTCTGATTGAATTTTAGTGAGGGAGGAAAGGAAGTTTTCGTTATATAGATCTGATAACTTTCTGGTGATTTGGATTCCTAGGTAGGTAATGGCCTCAGTTTTCCACTGAAAAGGGAAGGAGTCCTGACAGTGAGAGACGTCTTGGGGGGACAGTGTCACATTGAGTGCATGAGATTTCGTGTAATTTATTTTAAGGTTGGACAATGTCCCAAAGTAATTAATGTCCTTTAATAGGTTAGGTAAAGAGATTCGGGGGGCTTGTAAGGATAATAGTATGTCGTCGGCAAAGGCTGCGATTTTGAATTCTCTGCTGTCAAAAGGGATGCCCTTGATGTCAGTATTGTCACGTATTCTGTTCAATAGGGGTTCTAATGTTAGGACAAAGATCAAGGGGGACAGCGGACAGCCCTGACGCGTGCCGTTGCTAATAGAGAAGGCGTCCGACAGGAGGCCATTAGCCTTAACTTTGGCTGAGGGATTAGAGTATAGAGCATCAATATGCGCGAACATGCGAGGAAGGAGTCCTATGTTCCTCAAAACCTCCCGCATGTAATCCCAGGCCACCCTGTCGAACGCCTTCTCAGCGTCGAGGGAGAGTAGGAACCCCTTAGTGCCTGATGAGGTGAGCCAGTGGTGTAGATTTAGTGTACGGATGGTGTTGTCTCTGGCTTCCCTGCCAGGGACAAAGCCTACTTGATCGGGTAGAACAAGGCCCGGAATCAGTGATATCAGCCTGTTTGCTAGGATTTTTGAGTAGAGTTTAATATCTACATTAAGCAAGGATATTGGCCTGTAGTTCGAAACTAGTGAAGGGTCTTTACCATCTTTCGGGATAACAGCTATATGGGCTTCTAACATTCTTCCTAATGACACTTGGGGGTTTGCGAATGAGTTAAATGTCCGCAGCATTTGAGGGGTAAGGTCGTCTTGGAAGCATTTGTAATAAACTAAGGGGAGGCCATCAGGGCCCGGGCTTTTTCCCACTTTCATTTGTTTAATTGCCAATTTAAGTTCTTCCATGGAGAGAGGACTCTCCATGGCCTCCGCCTTTTCCGAGGGAATGGACTTGGGGGAATATCGAGCAAGGAATTCTTTTATTTGGACCGAACGTGTGAGCGCGTCGGCTGGTTTCCCCCCTTCTGGCGTCAAATTATAGAGTTTTGAGTAAAATTTCTCGAATTGCTTGGTTATGTCCTCATTTTTAGAGAACACATTGCCATTTTTGTCCCGGATATGATGGATTACCGAAGAAGTTTTGGAAGCCTGTATCGTGCGCGCCAATAATCTCCCGCTCTTGTTCCCGTGCTCGTAGAAGATTTTCTGGCCAAGGACGTATTGTCGCCTCGTACGTTTGCCTAATTCGTCTAGCAGGGTGGAGCGCGCAAGCAGGAGGTCTTGTAGTGTGGCTTGCAAGGCCGACTGCTTATGGGCAGCTTCAAGGCGGTTAATCGTGGCAATGAGTGTCTTAATCCTTTCTTGGTGTCGTTTTTTATGCGCTGTTGACAGGGCAATCAAAGTCCCTCTAATAACGCACTTGTGGGCTTCCCATAGTGTGATGGGTGTCACGTCAGGGGTGGCGTTCTCTCCAAAGTATCGTTGGATTCGTGCGCTTATCTGTCTAAGGTTTTCGGGGTCTTTTAGTAAGGAGGGGTTCAGTCTCCAGGTCTTAGTCGTTTTGTTGGATTCTGGAAAGACGAGTGTCACTGTAATGGGGTGGTGGTCTGATAGAAACATTGGTTCTATGGTGGCCTTCGTGAGAAGTGAAAGGTCTGTTTGAGAAAGAAAGAAATAGTCGATTCTTGAGTATTTGTTATGCGGGGGGGAAAAAAAGGTATAGTCTTTTCCAGTGGGGAACATGGTGCGCCATGTGTCATGGAGCGTCAGGTTCTGTAGCTGGATTTTGATTTGGCGGAGGGCTCTGTAAGAGAGAGCCGTCGTACCGGTGGATGTATCTACAGTTGGGTTGAGGGGGACATTAAAGTCCCCTCCTAGCAGCACGATCCCTTCGCGAAATGTGAAGAGAAGATCGGACACTTTCCTGAAAAAGGAAGTTTGGTGTTCGTTTGGACAATATACATTTGCTAGCGTAACAGGTTTGGAGGCGTATCTACCTTTAACAAATATGTATCTACCTTCGGGGTCTATCATTGTGTCTAAAATTTGGAAATCAGCGTGTTTGGAGATGAGGATTGAGACCCCTTTTGTTTTGGAGTCTGGGTTTGTGGAATGCAATGCACATTTGTATACATGGTTGCCTAGTTTAGGGATGGCATCTGAACGGAAGTGTGTTTCCTGTAAGAGTAGGAAGTGAGCTTTGTGTTTGGTCAGAGCAGCTAAGACCTGCGACCTTTTTTCTGGGAGGTTGAGGCCTTTGACATTTAACGAGAGGCATTTCAGCGACAATTGTTGGGTAGGGATCTGTGTCTTCTGCATCGTAACAGCTGGCTGGGAGTAGAGAGTGTATGCGAGGGATTTGCGTCACTCGCTGGACCCAGGGAGAGGGAGGGAGGAGATGTAAGGAAAGAAAGAAATGGGAAAGAAGGGGGGAGAGAGAGAGAGGAGAGAGAGAGAAAAAAAAAGGAAAAAGGAAGAGAAAAAAAAAAAAAGAAAAGAAAAAATTAGGGGGGGGGGGGGGAGAGGGGAGAGGGGGTCTGTCTAGTTGGGCAGACCCGGGGGAGGGGGATAATAGAATTAAAAGTCACACCTACGCAGGGTGTATCAGTCCCAGGTGTGAGAAATTACCGGAGGTGGCTAGGGAAATACCCACCCACCTTAGGGGGGTAGGGAGGGAGTCCGGAATGTCAGCTTCAATCCAGTAGGGAAGCTGTGGGGGGGATAGAAAACCGTGGGCGGAATACGGAATGTCGCACTACAGAGGACGAAGGGTGGAGAACAGGTGTTTCCAGGGTGTGGATAGAGACGTATCACCACTAAAGAGGGACATTAACGTTCCAGAGTAAAGCTTATCAGTAGTCCGTTGGGTCTGCTCAGCTCCGCAGTCAATTTGCGGCTTAACCGCACACCAAGTGCAAGGTAGGCAGAATCAAGGGCCAAAGTCTATCAAGTAGGCAAAATCCTAGATAACATGTGAGGGGTAGTGACAGCATCTGGCGGTTTTGAGTACCGCCAGGAAGCTTCCAGCACACCCGAAAGGGGTTAGACCTACCCAATCCTATAAACACATTAAGTATAAAACAGTCAGTCTTTAAGCAGATAAACAGTTAAAACAAACGATTAAAGAAGACCAGTACATGTTTCATCAGGGTTGAAAAACACAATACAATTTCCCCATTCTGAGAAAACTAGGCGATCCGCATCTTTACCTGGATAGGTCATCCCCCTCCAGACCCAGATGTAGCTGCCAGGAACCTCCTCCGAGAAGGTAGTCACAGCTTCCCGCTTGATATAAGCTCAACCCACACATGTATAGCAACATTTGCAATCCCAACTAACAGTTTTTGCAGTGAGTATAAGTATGAGTGTAGCCCATAGTGAAAGTGTAAGAGGCGTGTAGGATTTCCCTTAGGCCCTCAGGGGTGCAAGGGGACATAGCAGAGCGAAATATCTAGTAGTCTTAAGTGCACACACGCTCTAACGAATAAAACACAGCAGAATCTGGGCTGAAGTGGTATCAGAAGTTGTCCGATGAGATTTGCAGGGGGATACTGCAGTTATAGATGTGCATATGGGCTAATGGCAGAGTCAAACAGTGTCTAAGCTGGAGCGCTTCAAGGAAATGGACTCGCTGGGGTTCGTAGGAGGTCATAGCAGCCATATATGTGTAATGATCACATCAATACCTGAGCTTTAGAATCTACAAATAGTGATTCAACTTGGTTCACGGGGGGCTATTGCGACTGTGTACGTGCAAACAATCTGATGAAACAGTACCTGAGTCGGGGAGATCCAGGGGTTTGTCCATCTGGAGTCGCGGGAGGATATCGGAAGCTCACTGTATCGCGTCGGCTACGGCCTTTCGGGTTCCCGGGTGATGTCAGTCGTCTAGGGCCCGACTGTGCAATACGGGTGGAGATAAGGACAGGCAAACCTTCAAGCTGAAAAAAGAACGAGAGGGAGCAACAAGAAAAAGGAAAAAGAACCTGAGCAAAAACATAACGGGGGTTCCCTCTCGTCATTGTTGAGTGGATGGGTGAGGTCTTCAGGATTTAAGCATCTTGGTGGCCCCTACGCGGGGTGACGGCTGGTTCAAGGTCACGTGGAGGAGGATCACGGTGGGAATGGCGGTCATTAGGTGCTGTGGGGTCCAGTCTGCGACGTCTGGAACGTTGCCTTTGCGATTTCGGGGACGAAGTGTGGGATACCGGTTTCCACGGCTCAGCAGGGAAGTAGAAAGCGTACCAGTCCGGCAGGTCAATAGGTGGAATATCCAGCTGCTCGCAGAACGTGGGCAGGTCTTCTGGGGTACGGAGGAGAGCTGTGTGACCTCTGGAGGAGGCCGAGAGGCAGAAGGGGAACTTCCACCTATACTGGATGTTGCGAGCCCGCAACGTGTCCAGCAGGGGGCGCAGTGTCCGTCTGTTTTGTAATGTTATTTGGGAGAGATCTTGAAATAGTTTAATGTCTGCTCCATTAAACAAAATGCGGCCTCTGTCTCTCGCCTTCCGCAGTATTTCTTCCTTAAGGGGAAAATTGACAATGCAGCAGACAATGTCTCTTGGGGGTTCAGAGTCACGGGGAGGAGGTCTCAGGGCCCGATGGATTCGTTCCATTTCGATGGGGGTTTCAGCTGGGTGCCCAAGCAGGTCATTGAAAATGGCGCAAACTGTCTGTGGCATGGTAGCTTGGTCTACCCCCTCGGGTAGCCCCCTCACCCTAATGTTGTGTCTGCGGCCACGGTTGTCTAATTCCTCCACTTGCCTGTGGAGTTCAAACATGTGTGGGAGTTGTAGGTCATAGGCCCTCTGTACTTGCCTGACCGCTGCTGCCTGCATCTGAGAGGATTCCTCCACTGCCGTGATGCGGTGATTCATCGTGTGGATGTCCGATTTCAGATCGGATATAGCCGCTGTGAGGGTGTGCTTGATGTCCAGCGCCACCTTCTGCAGGTCCCTCTGGAGGTCTAGCAGGCTGGGGTTGGACACCATAGTTCCGCCGTCGGCGAACGGCGATTCGGCCGTGTTGCTACTCGAGGCCGGGGATGCGGCCTGTGTAGCGTGTGTCTCCACGTGTGTCCCTGACGGCCGGGTCCGGAACATCTCTGGGATGTTGTTACTTAGCTGGGTCCCGGTCTCTTTCAGTGTGCGGGGTGTTGAGGAGCTCCTTGTGGATTTACCCATGTTTTAGGGTCGGATGGATCCTGGAAATGTGCTTCTTTTCGTCCCCTGTGTGCGGAGCTCCTTCTCTAAGCAGCCATCTCGGATCCCGTCCAGGCCACGCCCCACCATTGGTCTGTTTTTTATCCTCCCCATTTCTTCCCTAATTTCATTTAGCAATGGAATAAAGTTTTTAACATACATTTTTTTAATTGATTTTACTAGGAAAATACCAAGGTACTTGAGTGCTGTTACCCAGGAGAAGCGGTATTTCAGTTTTAACTCTCTTTCCTCTCGTCCGTTAACATTGATACTTAAGATCTCGGTTTTGGCCACGTTGATTTTAAAGTTTGATATTTCTCCATATCGTGTGCATAGTTCTAATAATTTAGGAATTGAGGTTCTAGGGTCCGACAGATAGAAGAGGACGTCATCTGCAAATGCAGAGAGTTTGTGTTCGTCCTCTCCTATTTTGACTCTTCTTATGTCGGAACACTTGCGTATCCCGGCCAATAGAGGCTCCAAAGAAAGCACAAACAGGAGTGGGGACAAGGGACATCCCTGCCTAGTTCCGTTTTTCATTGTCAGTTCTTGGGATAGGCTACCATTTATTTTTATTTTTGCCCTCGGTTCCTGATAGAGAGTTGTTATCCACTCCCTCATCCTTTGTCCAAACCCCATTTCCACCAGGGTGCTTAATATGAACCCCCAGTCTACTCTGTCAAATGCCTTTTCCGCATCTATCGACAAGAGTAGACTGGGGGTCTTGGTCATTTTCATTTTTTGCATTATCAATAATGTTCTAACTCCATTGTCCCTCCCCTCTCTTCCCTGGATGAACCCTGTCTGGTCTGGATGTACCATCTTTGCCATTTCTTGTTTTACTCTCTTGGCCAAGACCTTTGCAAACAGTTTTACGTCTGTGTTTAGCAGAGATATTGGTCGATATCCTGAGCAATCTCCTTTGTCCTTACCCTCCTTGGGAATAACTGTTATAATGGCCTCTGAGGCCTCCCGGCTCAGTTTAAAGTCTTTGTCCAATCCGTTAAAATATTGGCATAATTTTGGTAGAAGGATCTCCCTACACTTTTTGTAATACAAAATGGTGAAACCGTCGGGCCCTGGACTTTTACCTGATGCTGGGGGTCACTAGTTCTATTGCCCACGGTTTCGCGCACATGCGCAGAAGAACGGCGCTATCACGCACGTCTATGCAGCGCATGCGCGGTCCAGTGGTGCGGCGCCGACGCCCTCTTTAACCCTTGACCCCGGCTTGGATATTGGACTTTGCTGCTCTCTTTGACCCCTGACCCCGGCTTGAACCTCAGACTTTGTTGCTATCTCTGATCCCTGATCCTGGCTTGTATCTCGGACTTTGCCTGTTTCTTCAAAAATTGTTCCCGGCTTGTCTTGGACTGCTGCCTGAGCATCCTGTGGTTCCAGATTCCTCACCTACTCATCCTCACCAGGATTGCAACCTAGCTACCCACTCTCGGTACCGGTGCCTTCTGGTGCTCTCCTCTCTCTGTTCCCATCTCCAGAGGGAGGTCAGCGCCGGTTCGCAAAGGTGAGCCGTCCGCAGCATCTGGGCCTCGGTAAGTACGATCCCTGATACCCCTCTGCACATTTGGAGATGTCAGATATGCGCCGCGCGCGTCACTTCACGCACGCAGCTATGAGTAAGCACTGATTGTAGTGCGAAACGTCAGCTGTATGCCCCTGTCTTTGCTGTGATGTATGGAGTTTGATAACTTTTATCAATAAAAGGCAACCGAGAAGGTTTTTCCAGAGTGCGGCTGTCCAAACATTTCTTTCTACAATTGCTTCGTGCATTGCCGGCACCTGGGTTTCTCTGAGAGGATACGGATTTATCCACATACCAAATTGGAGCGGTGACTATCTTCTCTCTGCTCTGAGGGCTAGGAGGAGGGGCCCAAGGCAAGGCCCCCCCTTCCTTTTTTGGGAGGAGTTTACCATGACCCTGACCTATCAGCACATGCCTATCAGTGCACATGTGTGGGTGTATGTGTGTAAGTGTATATATATTCCCACAAGCACTACGGCGAGGGAGCACTGCAGACCACGAAGCTCTGAAGAAAGGGGTACGCCCCTGAAACGCGTCAGCTGTAACATTGACTGTTGGTTCAAATGATTACCGTGTTCCACTAATGTTGCTGGACATCTGCTGCAATAATTTTAAAAGCCTGTTTTTAACTCCAATTTGTGAGCATGGGCGTCCGCTCCATAGGGCAAGCTAGGGCGTTCGCCCCCCCTGGAATCAGTAGTAAGACACTGTCTGTCACACTGTAATTTAGCCGCGGCCGCCTCCCGCCTCCTGCACCTGCGCCGCCGATTGTCACTATGTGTGTCTCTCTCTCTCATATATGCGTCAGTGTCACACATTTAGCTGCGGCTGCCTCTCGCACCTGCGCCGACGATTGTCACTGTGTGTGTCTCTCTGTGTATGTCAGCGCCGCAGCATAACAAGTCAGCCAGTCTGTGTTCCGCTCTGCTCCCGCCCCTTGTTTTCCGGCCAGCCAATAGATGAAGATGATTGCTGAGCCGCTCACTCCCCCTAACTTTACAGTCTAGCCCAGTGCTCGTCCTGGCGGCGTGACGTCACTCACGCTGGGAGGGGTCGGGGATCATCGTGAGACTGATGGGAGGAGCGTAGAGAGCTGTACCAAGTTAGGCAAGTTAACACATGTGCACACACTTGTAAAATGGCTCAGTGAGGCTCACTACTCGAATAATAACAATCACAATTGCATATAGTAAAAATCAAAGTGTATAATTAATTACCAACCAAGTGTATTACCATGCAGCAGGTCAGGTGTGTTCCTTTAGTGCATTGGGGAGCCATTAAAAATATATTTGAGGGAAAACATTAAAGTGGAGGTTCCCCTAAAAATAATCTTTTAACATTGCATTTATGAGATTAATGACAATTAGAATCGGCTGTTTTTTTAAAAAAAAATATGTCTGTACATACTGTTTCCTATATGTGTTCTCACCGCCGCTTCCGGGTATGATGGTCGGGGCTGGGCGTTCCTAATTGATTGACAGACATCGCGTCACGAGATGCCAAAAGCAGCCGAACGTCGGTGCGCAGGCGCCGTATAGAGCAGCAACCGGCGGTCGGCTTCTTTCGGCATCTTGTGACACGCTGTATGCGTCGATCGGATGCCTGTCAATCGATTAGGAACGCCCAGCCCCGACCATCATACCCGGAAGCGGCGGTGAGAACACATATAGGAAACGGTATGTACGGACTTATTTAAAAAAAAAAAAACAGCCGATTCTAATTGTCATTAATCTCATAAATGCAATGTTAAAAGTTTATTTTTAGGGGAACCTCCACTTTAATACATACAAAGTGCGCCAAAATGTGTGTTGCATTACTGCACTGCAAAGCCAGCCTGGTTTTACTGACTTCCCTTCTGAAAATACTAGTTTCTTGGCTGGAAAGCCACCAGAGACAGCCAAACAACTAGCGCTTTAAGGGGATTGGCAACAAAAACCTTTACATTTTTCTTTGCATATATACCCTTAAAATGCCAGGAGGGTGCACTGGTCAGTGGTCATAGTAACTCATGTATTAATGTCAGTGCAGGACATTAATACGAGTTACTATGACCAGTGCAGGACATTTACCCCCCTCCCCGCCCCCGCCGCCATGCTGTATATTAAAAAAATCTTCCGACTGATGCCATACGGAATGATGCAGTCTGAAGATTATTAACTGTAATGACTGATTTTTGTAATATGCGGCGGGGGGGGGGGGGGGGGGGAATAAATGTCTTGCACTGGTCATAGTAACTCATGTATTAATGTCCTGCACTGGTAACGGTCACTGATGAATGATTTTACTGGTCATTGATGAATGATTTTACTGGTCATTGACGAATGATTTTACTGGTCACTGATGAATGATTTTACTGGTCACTGATGAATGATTTTACTGGTCACTGATGAATGATTTTACTGGTCATTGATGAATGATTTTACTGGTCACTGATGAATGATTTTACTGGTCACTGATGAATGATTTTACTGGTCACTGATGAATGATTTTACTGGTCACTGATGAATGATTTTACTGGTCACTGATGAATGATTTTACTGGTCACTGATGAATGATTTTACTGGTCACTGATGAATGATTTTACTGGTCATTGATGAATGATTTTACTGGTCACTGATGAATGATTTTACTGGTCACTGATGAATGATTTTACTGGTCACTGTCAAATGATTTTACTGGTCACTGATGAATTAATTTACTGGTCACTGTCAAATGATTTTACTGGTCACTGATGAATTCATTTACTGGTCACGGGTCACTGATGAATGATTTTACTGGCCACTGTCACTGATGAATGATTTTACTGGTCACAGATTAATTAATTAACTTTTTATTCTCGTGCGTGATTATGTAGACAGGGCTGGGGGCCCCAGTGCCTATAATGCTCTTAAGATGGCACTGACTTGACTTGCCCCCTGTGTTGCAATGCCTGCCTGTGTAAATGTATGTTGCTATGCCTATGCCGATCCGCCTGTCGCAGTGCCAGCTCCTCCCACAGGTGCATGGCGAGCAGTGGCTAAGACAAGAGAGAATACGCTGCCAGTGCCTGCCCTGGGCCTATCGCTGAAGAACCACAGGTAACAGCATCAGTGCCACATAAACTGTTACACACACACATATATTTTTCCAGCAATAGTTTAGCTCAGCTGTCCAAGTTTACAAGCAGCAAATTGCAATATATAATCTCCTCCTACCTGGCACAGTGGTGTGGCACAGGCTGTGCCCCACCAATGTGCCAGTTAGGAGGAAAATATTATATATTGCAATTTGCTGCTTGTAAACTTGGACAGCTGAGCTGAGCTATTGCTGGAAAAATATATGTGTATGTGTAACAGTTTATGTTATATAATCTTCCGACTTCTTCACTTTGTATGGAACTGGAAGTTACTCAGTCTCTCACTCTCAGGCATACCAGTCCATTATGCCCAGCAGCCCATATAAATATAGCCTAGTTAGAGAATGTACATCTATTTGTATTGCAATACATCTGCGTTGTGAGCGGCCATATTTTGATAAAAACAACCTATACAGTAACCCTGCATTCTGAGCGCAACACACTCCACTGCATTCTGAGCGTAACACACTCCTGATCCCTGCATTCTGAGCATAACACACTCCTGATCCTTGCATTCTGAGCGTAACTCACTCCTGTTCCTTGCATTCTGAGCACAGCACACTCCTGATCCCTGCATTCTGAGCGCAGCACACTCCTGATCCCTGCATTCTGAGCATAACACACTCCTGATCCTTGCATTCTGAGCGTAACTCACTCCTGTTCCTTGCATTCTGAGCACAGCACACTCCTGATCCCTGCATTCTGAGCGCAGCACACTCCTGATCCCTGCATTCTGAGCGCAGAACACTCCTGATCCCTGCATTCTGAGTGTAACTCACTCCTGATTCCTGCATTCTGAGCACAGCACACTCTTGATCACCTGCATTCTTTGTTACCCAAAAAATTATAACCTGATTAATAAATATAATAAACTATGGCCTGCTCTAAGGGGGGGGGGATCTATGGTGACCATGCTCTAAAGGAGGATCTACCGGTATGGGTACCCTGGCCTGCTGTAAAGGGGGGTCATGTTGGTTAACTATACATATCCTTTGCAGGGAGCCTGTAGTACCTGGTAGTGCAGGAAAACCTGGTAGCCAGGTGCCAGTCAGCCAATCGCAGGACACAGACAGGGCCTCTGTTAGAGCAATCTGTTTCTGTGGGTTTAAATTTTGTACTATGGTGTTGTATCTGGTGCCGTGGAGTTTTGTCTAGTGCTCTGGATCTTTATATTGTGCAGTGGATCTATATCTGGTGTTGTGGGTTTATTTCAAGTGCTGTGGATATGTATCTGGTGCAGTGGGGTTATATCTTGTGCCATGGGGTTATATCTATAGAGCTGGTGCTGTGGCAAGTCTTTTGGGTACAATCTAGTGCTGTGGCAACTGCTGTGGGTACAATCTGGTGATGTAGCCTGGTGATGAGCAGAGTATATAATGATCTCCATTTCTTTTTAGAAATGGATATCCGCAATTTTTTTTCGAAACGAAAATTGGATGAGGTAGAACCTGATAAAGGAGCAAGACAAGAATCTGGACATGGTGAACAACAGGCAGAATCAAGCACAAGCGGTTCTGCTGGTCCAGTTCCAGCTCCAACAGAATGTAGCCATGTTGATGCTCCTGTATATGACATTGGATTATATTTAAATTCATCAAAAAAACTAACAGATGATCTTAAATACAATCTGTTAATAAATACATATACCCCACCAGATAATTATGACTTCAAGAAGGATTCTACTGGACCACGCTTTTTCCGTCAGGTGTGGATTAATCAATATTCACCTTGGCTTAGCTACTCTCCACAACTGAAAGGTGCGATTTGCAAGTATTGCACAGTCTTTCCACAGCCAGTTCATCGTGGGATACAAGGGGCATTCATAACTACGCCTTTCAGAAAATATAAAGATTTCCATGAAGGTGCAAGAAACCATGTTTCAACATCTTGGCATAGAAATGCACAAGTGGATGCAACTCATTTTTTGGACGTCAGAAAGAAACCAGAAACAAGTATTGTTTGCCAAATAGACAGCTCTGTGAAAAGGCAAGTTGAAGAAAATCGGAAAAAGTTATTTCCAATCTTGTCTACTATCTTATTTTGTGGAACACATGACATTGCTTTACGTGGGAAACAAAGTACAACTGGAAATGTGCAAAGTCTGTACCAATTTCACATTGAAGCAGGAGATGTGATCCTAAAGAACCATCTTGAAAATGCACCAGTTACTGCACGCTACACATCAGTTCGTGTTGAAAATGAATTGATTAGATTATGTGAAGAAACATTAAGAGAAGATCTAGTATCCTTAGTCAACATGTCAAATGGGTTTTCAATCATTGCTGATGAAAGTGCTGACATATCTGGAAAAGAATAGATGTCACTTGGAGTACGTTTTGTAGACACAAGCAGAATCGTAGCTGTCATCAGGGAAGAATTCCTTGGATTTGCAACCTTAAAAGAAATGGATGCTATCTCAATTGCAAATATGATTATAGATACATGTTCTAAATTTGGATTAAACTTAGAAAAACTCTACGGCCAAGGATATGATGGATGCTCTACAATGGCAGGAAAAGAAGGTGGCGTTCAACCCATATTAAAGAGAGAGTACCAAGGGTCCAAGAGATATATGTAAAAATAAATATGGTACTGTCCATAGAAGAAAGACAGCTAAGAAGAGCTTCACTAGCTAAAGGCTTTCTAAACAGCATCAACAACTATGAACAACAACCAGAGGAACAGGGTACCAATACGAACATTGACAGCACATCGGTTAGAGAAGAAAAAATGATATCTGCATTCTACAAGTTGAAACATCTTTTGGAAGATGAGATGACACAATGGTGGGACATTATTTTGTTACAAAAATACCTAGAAGTCAACAGAATCCCTAGAGGGTTGAGGATTAATAAATTGGTCAATTTTCTAGATGAGGATTTACATCAGGAGTGGGTCACAAAAATGCGCCAGTATAATAAAACATGGTTAGAAATGATCATTAAACAGAGGGAAAGGAATATGGAGAACATCAAAATTGGCATTAGTAATGTACAGGAGGCTGTGGCTGTATATATTGATATAGAAGGGTTCTCAGAATGGGATACTAATATAAATGAGCAAATTATGGAATTTGAAGCAGAAATGATAGTTCGAAAGTCGGGGAAATTTGAAAGGGACAGACAAGACTATCTATCAGGATGTGAATTCAACTGGAGGAGAGAGCAGAATCTGCCACCTCCAGAAGAAGAGACACATAGAGGCGTTAGCCTCCCTATGAACCACCCTCAATTAGAGCATACAATACGAAATACCAACAACTGTCCCACAAATAATAATAAAAATAAAAACAAAAATAAAAACAATAGTCATGAGAACAGGACAAAACAACAGTACAAAAATAGACCAAAATCTAAATATAGAAATACCAATGTTAGGAATAGAAACAATGGAGATCTCTCTCACAGTGAACCTTTTAGATCACATGTACAGGATGATTTTCCTCCATCTCGGACATTAAAGGAGGCCCAAGTGGTGACCAATGTGAACATGGCGCTCAATGAAGAAGCACATGAAACAAACAACCCCACAAAAATTGACGACCACTCACTACACGGGGACACCCTAGATGTGGTGGAGCAGTCCCAAATAGAACCCATATTACAAGAAACTCTAACAGAGCCCCCCAGCGAGAGCATCATAGGAGGATGCAAATCTAAAATAGCAACAATATCCAAAAAAGACGTCAACACCTCTCCTTTTTTTGGAAAAGGAGCTGCGGGGTGGACAAGACCCGCAGCTCAGAAAAATCTAACAGCCAGGCCCATCCCCTCCCCCCCAAACACTCGGAGAATGAGAAATCTACGAGAAGAGGTCAGAGGGGAGGGAAGAAATCCAGGAAGAGAACTGAAGAAGTAGAGAACCACTCTACTATCAAAATATTCAACCTGTCAAAATGTATCCTCAAATAAGACGAATTGAAACTGTTGAGAAGAGGCCTTAAAGCGGGAGTTCACCCAATTCCTTTTTTTTTTTTTTTATATTTTACCCTTAGATGGATGCTCGTTGTGTCTAGGGGAATCGGCTATTTGTTTTAAAATATGATCCGTACTTACCCGTTTTCGAGATGCATCTTCTCCGTCGCTTCCGGGTATGGGTCTTCGGGAGCGGGCGTTCCTTCTTGATTGACAGT
Source organism: Rana temporaria (assembly GCF_905171775.1). Taxonomy (NCBI): domain Eukaryota; kingdom Metazoa; phylum Chordata; class Amphibia; order Anura; family Ranidae; genus Rana; species Rana temporaria. The sequence continues at coordinate 110,253,015 of NC_053495.1, read as the reverse complement.
CTTCCGAGAGGCTTCCGACGGTCGCATCCATCGCGTCACTCGTAGCCGAAAGAAGCCGAATGTCGGTGCGGCTCTATACTGCGCCTGCGCACCGACGTTCGGCTTCTTTCGGAAAATCGTGACGCGATGGATGCGACCGTCGGAAGCCTCTCGGAAGACTGTCAATCAAGAAGGAACCCCCAGTCCCGCAGCCCATACCCGGAAGCGGCGGAGAAGATGCATCTCGTAAACGGGTAAGTACGGATCATATTTTAAAACAAATAGCCGATTCCCCTAGACAAAACGAGCAGGAAGCTAAGGGGAAAATGTATAATCTATGGGTGAACCTCCGCTTTAATTTTGCCCCAGAGAGTGCTCCAAACCTCTTTGAACTATTCATTGATCTTAACAAATTCATACGCAACCTCACGGTGAAGCGTTTCTTCAGGCTCAAAGAAATCAATGGAGCAACCAGTGAGATTTTGGATGAGACCACTACATCATGTGAGGAAGAGCCATTGGAGGAAGATATACTAGACATATTGGAAGAATTATATAATGAAGGAATGGTGGGGACTCTAAATGAACCCCTAGTCTCAACAGACGAAGAGCCAATAATTGACACCAATTTTAGGGACAAGTCAAGCTTCTTCCCGCACTGGAACAAGGGCAACTTCATATCCACATTCTTTGAGGTTGTCCTAAAAGAATTTAGAAAGATCTGTGGAAAAAGTAGCCAGAAAGGCAAAAGAAATTCCAATATAGACCTCGAGGCACCCCTAAACAGCCTGAAGAACAACTCAGACATTATAATAAGAATGGCTGATAAGGGCGGAGGCCTCGTTATACAGGATAGAGAACAGTACTTGGAAGAAGTTTTTAGACTGATCGAAGATAACACCACATATGAGAGACTACTATGGGACCCAACAACACTATACAATAATGATCTTAAGAAACTTTTGGAAAAAGCAATACTAGACAAGATCCTGACAAAAAGTGAATTTAAATTACTGTACTCCAAACATCCAGTAGTCCCACATTTTTACCATATTCCAAAGATCTATAAGAGCCTAGAGAAACCACCGGGTCGACCGATCGTTGCAGGAATCGATAGTCTATCCAGTAATTTGGGAAGTTATCTAGACTACTTTCTGCAAAATCTGGTGACGAATTTACCATCCTTCATTAACGACTCGGGACACGCCCTGGAAATTTTGACCTCATACAAGTGGGAAAGAGGATACAGGTGGCTATCACTGGATGTGGTATCACTATACACGTGTATGCAACACGAGTTTGGGCTCAGAGCCATCAAATATTACCTGGCGGAAGCACATCAATTCAACCCGCGGCAAGTGCAATTCATTCGTGACTGTATCGAGTTCACCCTCACCCACAATTACTTTTCTTTCCTGGATTGCTTCTACAGACAGATAAGGGGCACTGCTATGGGGGCCAGGTTTGCTCCCAGTTACACAAACCTTTTTATGGGATACTGGGAGTCCAAATACATATGGGATAACAACCCATTCGCAAAAAACCTGGTATTATACTCACGTTACATAGATGACATCCTAATCATATGGAATGGCAGTGACGAAGATTTGGAGGGATTCCTGACACACTGCGGTAACAACCCGTTTGGAATTTCATTCACACACGTAGTGGACCAGGAATCGCTAATATTCTTAGATCTAGAGCTGAGGGCAGATGAGAGTGGCAAGATACACTTAAAGACCCATTTTAAACCAAGCGCAGGAAATTCATATCTACACGCCTCAAGCCAACACCATCCAAGATGGATCAAAACTGTACCCTTTGGCCAGTTCTGTTGTCTAAAACGAACTTGCACTCAGAAGGAAGACTATGAAGCACAGAGCCTCATATTGAGAGAAAAATTCAGGGAAAAAGGGTACGGTGAAACACACATTGAGGAAGCCTTCCAAAAATATTTCCAGCTCTATGAAAAAGTTGGGTCAGCAAGCGACAAAACCACAAAATATACTGAGGATGAAATCCCGATGGTACGGTTTTGCACTAGATATAATAATAGAGCTTCCACTATACAAAAAATCTTCAAAAGAAATTGGAAGATTTTGGCAGCTGATCCATTCCTAAAGACCTGTATTCCACCCCACCCCAATCTGGTATTCAGAAGACCTAAAGATCTGAGAAGCATGGTTGCCCCGAGCAGGGTTAAGAAAAACATCAACAAAAACAAAGGATTGGAAAGCCCCTGGACCACAATTTTTGATCAAAAAGGAAGTTACAAATGTAGTGTGAACACTTGCGGCAATTGCATACTGTAACGCTATTAGCGTTAATTTGTGTACAAGGAGCGCAGCTTTACCTACAATGACAGCTGCGCTCCATTCAAGAAGAGATCCGCGTCACTTCCGGTACGCGGACGTCTGCGCTCCACGCTGGAACGCGGAAGTGCGTTCCAGTGTGCGGCGCTCGGTGCTGATGGGAGACCGGGCTATTTAAACCTCCAGCACTGGCGGCAGGTTGTTGGGAATATTCCTGTTGGACCCTGCCGCCACCTGGAGACCCTCCACCAACCTACAGCAACCTTGAAGTTCCCCCTTTGTGGAACAGTCACACTTGGACCCAAATCTCATTGCTATACTGGATAAAAGGACCACCACCGCTGCATACTGCTAAGGAGATACCATCAGCACCTGTGCAAACTTTCCCAGTCTGGACTACCTCCTAACCGCAAGTATATTCTGATCATATTACTGCATAATTGGAATTACCATCTACTCCTGTGCAAAGAGACCTGGTTCACACTACTCCTTAAGCTGCATGTGTATATAGACCATATTACTGCATAATTGGAATTACCATCTACTCCTGTGCAGAGAGACCTGGTTCACACTACTCCTTAAGCTGCATGTGTATATAGACCATATTACTGCATAATTGGAATTACCATCTACTCCTGTGCAAAGAGACCTGGTCTACACTACCCCTTAAACTGCATATGTATATAGACCTTTTTGCCACATAGATAGTGTTTGCAAACCATACTCAGGACTGTCTCCTTTTCTCTCTCAGAATGCATATCAACTATTGAGATACTTGCTCTAATTATATTGGGGTTCTTTCTTTGTGTTATATCAAGAGTGCTATTTTCTACATGACTCAAGTTCACTACCTATATATGCAGAAAGCACCTACTAGTGACTTGTCCTTGTCATATTCTAGACAAATGTTATAACATAGTTTAACAAGTATTAAACTATTACTACATGTTTTGCTCCAATCAGAGGATATGATGATATAGACCCCATACTCTTATAGTTCAGTGAGAGTGAGCTGGTGGTTAATTCTGATAGGCCTCTACAGCTGGAGTCTAAACTTGAGACAGAGTGTTCTCATAATCAGGGTCATAACACATACACATGCAACACAGGAAAAGAGATGTCATCGGGGTGGACGGAAGACACCACATGATCAAACAATTTATCAATTGCGAAATTGCCTTTGTCATATACGGCATCATATGCCCATGTGGCCTACTATATGTGGGACGTACATCACGTCAACTAAGAACTAGGATGAACGGACACAGGAGTAGTATTTCAACCAAAAAGGACAAAGGCTCTATACCTAGACATTTTAGAGAAGTCCATGACAGTAAAGTGGAGGACCTAAAAGTTTTTGGTATAGAAGCCATCCAAAACGGTTTGGACAGCGGGAAAAAATATCAAATTCTCTGCAAAAGAGAGGCCTTTTGGATCTTCACCCTGGGTTCTATGGTCCTGAATGGGTTAAATGAAGAAATCGAATTGCATACTATAACATGAGAAATTATACATTCATGGGTTATAAATGAAGAGGCCGACTAGCTACAAGTCCGCTCAGCACTCTACTACAATTCATGTATTTGAGTGAAATCCACCACTAGGGCCCCTTCCTTTCCCCCTCCCTAAAAAAAACCCTCCCTTTTTATCTGTTTTTTTAACACCTTAAAAATTAAAATTAGAAACTCCATTTGATTAAAATGCATCAATACGAGTTAATGGATACATTAAGAAATTATTTTAATAATCTAAACTATATGTCGCTATTGAAGCCATCAACATTGACGGCATTAGATCTAACAGTAGTCATTATGCTAGGAATTATGTAGCACCATTGAGGGATATTGTGACAATCTAATTGTATGTTGCATCTTGTTTTGTGTAGATGTCTAGAGGGTCGGCAGTCCCCCCATCAAAGCCAATATGTGAGGCTCAAGTATATATACATTGGCGCAACTGTACATATGACCACTGACTCAGTGTTGGATCGGAATTTCCCATCGTATTATTCACACTGAGGTCCCTGTGCCCAAACGTACACATGCGCTTTCCTTCACACCCTCTTCCACTCGGGCTGGGCTCTTTCATGTGCACCCCAAATGCTGATATATGTCTTTAACAATGTAGACATGTAATTACGTTTGGCATAGTGGGGTGTGTAATTCCATTAGGCACCCATGAGTGCACTTGTGCACACCTCTCTCATGTCGGGCAGACACAATTCTGTTTTTTGGGGTCCTCTTTTGGGGTCAGGCTAGAAGTATGCATTTTTAAAAAAGAATTGAGTCTAAAATGGAATAGGACCATTTCACCCTCCCACCACTAGAGGGTGGACATTGTTGTTTTTCCTCCATAGGAGAACGCCACTATGGAGTGAAAGTGACCTTTCCACCCTCCTACCACTAGAGGGTGGACATTGATGGCTTTTCTCCATAAGAGAACGCCACCATAGAGCGGTAGTGACGTTTCAGCCCTTGGGCTACAGAGGTTGGAGCGTTCTGTCTCCCCTCTGCACATAGCGCGAATCGCTGGAACGCACCCTCGGCCTGTCATGGCGGGCGTGCGTCCCAGCTAACATGCATGGAGCCGTTCGGGCGTTTGTATGGAGAGTGGCGTTAATCAGGAGAGGGGTAAGCCCTTTATGCTATCATCTCTTGGGAATTCATGTACAGGAGTACCCTGAATACCCAGTCCACATTTAAACAAATGCAAACACAATAGCCTGGGGGGCGTGCCCGGACGCGAGAGGAGAAGGACGCAACTCGGAGGAGCTCCGCGAACCCAGGCCTAATCCATTGCCATCGGCCGTTGGAGTTCATTTCTGCACCCCGAAACTTCCGCATCCTGGTTCCTGGTGCTCCCCTGTACGGGTCAATACCTGTTTGGGGCCTCCCGGACAGCCGCCCGCTCCATAATCCGTCCCGCTGCCGAACCACTACACAGACGAGCCGTCGCCATTTTGAGGCCTACAAAGCCTCCGCAAACACCGGGCTCGAGTATCGCGACCGCGATACGATCGACTGTCGCCTCGGGGCGCACCAGACCCATCGTTTGACCTGTCTGGCCTGCGGAATCGTGGTGGTGGGAATCCGAGGAGTGGCGGAGGTGCCCAGAGACGTCCAGGGATCGGTGTGAGGAGGTAGGTGGCGGCCTCCCTGCTACACCCTGGCCCAAAAGACACTCTCCCACTGCATGCCTGACTGTAGGCAATTGGCACACAGCCTGTAAGGGTGATATCTCGGCTGTACAGGCAGCACCAAAAAGAACTCCCCCTTTACCCTGTAAGCCCTGCACCATCTCCTGTAAGATACAGCCATCTTGCTCCTTGTAAAGACAGAACAGAAGATGCAGGGCCTCTGAAGATGGTGGCCGCATAAGATGGAGAGATCCGGTCCCCGTCTCATTGTCCGCAACTCCTGCTAAGCATCTAAAGCTGACACGGCTCCAGGAGTTTATTGAGCAAGCGCCCGATTCTCATCTCAGCATCATATGGGAAAAATTGGCTTCCAAAAAGCTGTATATAGAGGTTTTTTTCCGCCACCGCTCCCGAGACCTGACCGTGATATGGAGCGTTTCTTGTATAGGCCGCAATCCCTGTCCTCGGGTATCTCTGTAGGTCCGTCGGATAGTTCTGATTCCTGATCGGCGGATGTACTGGCTCCCACGGCGGACAATGGATCCCAGCAAGCCCAGTCAACGGGGACCACGGACGTGGTTACAGTTGCTGTTCTGGACCATAAGCTGCAGTCACTCCTCCAAGACCTGACTCGTAACATCACCAAAGAGGTGGGAAAAATTACTCAAGAGCTCCGGAGGGAGATTGATCAATTAGGGGAACGCACGGACACACTAGAGACTAAATTCGATGACCTTACCCAGTATGTACATGTTTTAGAAGAAGATAATGCTGCCATGAAACATGCACTTTCCCAACTCCAATTGCAACAGGAGGATTTAGAGAACAGGGAAAGGCGCCAGAACCTTCGGATAAGAGGGGTCCCCGAATCGGTCACGCATAAAGAGCTACGCCCGTATCTGTTGGGACTTTTCGTCACCTTAGTGCCCCACATACCAGATATTGATTGGCGCCTTGACCAGGCTCACAGGTCTCTGACTCCTAAACCGCCTGCTGGCTCCAACCCCAGAGATGTTGTTGTTCGCTTTCATTTCTATGAGAGCAAGGAATCTCTCACTGTTGCGACCCGTAACAAGTCTCGCATCGAATTTAAGCAGGCCAAGATACAGATCTTCAATGACCTTTCTCCTATTACCTTGGCAAAGCGACGCAGCTTTCGTCCTGTTACCACCCATTTGCAAAATCATCAAGTGCCTTATCGTTGGGGATTCCCCTTCCACTTATCAGTCCTAAAAGATGGGGTCCAATATTCTCTGAGAGACCTATACGAGTGTGAGGCCTTCACTCGCAACCTTGGTCTCCCCCCTGTCCCTGAAGAGGATCTTCAACTCCCTGTCCTGAACCCCAAGCCTCTGATGACACCGGCCAAGATCTGGACCCCGGTGCAACGCAGGTCGCGGAAGGCATTCTCTACTCCACAGCGGGCTACTCCCCCCAGATCCCAAACCTGAAGAATCTTGCTCTTGTAAAATCTCTTACAACCTCCCTTATTTTGTTCATCTCATGGTCAGTTGATGACTGCTCTGACCGTGTCGGAGTTCGTGGGCCCAAGAACCATATTTTCTGTCTGTTATTTGTTTTTCTTTTTTTTTTTGATCACGCTAATGATGCCTACTTGAACTCCCGGCCCTGACCTATTTGAATCCTCTTATGTTTGCACTGTCTGCCATTATGGACAGCCCCTTTGATGCTTCATTTGATGGCTCATCTTGGATCGGCGCTGACTGTTTTCTCTGCTGAGCGGGGACCCACCCTCGGATCCCGCGGGTTGTCATGCCCCTCACCTTAACCCCAGGCTGTTGTCTGGGTTCCCTGGAGTTTTTTCATCTCCAGGGCTTTTTGTAAAAATGTGTTTTCAATTTAGTTTTTTGTCTTTTTAATTTTTTCTTGATTTTTTTTCTTTTTTTTTTCATTTTTGTATTTTCTTTTCTGGGTCTTTTTTTTTTACCTTGCTCAGGTATCTAATGTTTTTTTTTGCTGCACCATTTCAACTTATATGCTTGTTTGCTCTACTGTGTTATACACCATGGCTATTTTACAGTTTAGCTCTAGTTTCAGTTACTATAGCGGTACTTTTGATTGATTTATTATGGCTCTGAAGATTTTCTCCTGTAATGTGAAGGGTCTGAATTCCATTGGTAAAAGATGGCAAGCTTTGAAGGAATTCAGGTCCTCCGGTGCGGAGGTGATTATGGTTCAGGAGACCCACTTCAAACATGGGGGCTCCTTTAAATTTGCGTCCAAACAATTTCCCACAGCATATATGGCTTCAGATCCATCGGGAAAGGCAGGAGTAGCAATCCTTATTAAGCGCTCTTGTCCGATCCGAGTCCATTCCTCATACTTGAATCCTGGGGGTCGTTTCGTGCTCCTGGACTGCAGTCACTTGAATACCCAGTTTACATTGGCGAACATATACGCCCCTAATGTAGGCCAAATTGGTTTCCTCTCGACGGTCTTTGAGAAATTACAAACCATCTCCCATCCCTTTATGATTTTAGGAGGCGATTTTAATGTGTGCATGTCCCCGAACAAGGATAGACGGGCCCTATTTCAGGATACTCCAAGAAGTGCTGTCCAGAAGTTGTCTGCCTCATTTCGTAAACTGACTAGATCACATAATCTTTATGATACTTGGAGAGTGAAACACCCGACTCAGAGGGGGTTCACCTTTTATTCCCCGCCTCATAAGCTTTACTCCAGACTGGACCACTTTTTTGTAACAGCCCCTCTGCTCCCATATGTTGTCTCCTCTGAGATTAATCCAATTACCTGGTCGGATCATGCACCCATTGAGATCGATATAGTATTGTCTGCTCCGACCCCCAGGACCTGCCACTGGCGTCTCAATGAGTCCCTTATTAAGGATCCATTGATGCAAGCCCAGCTGCAACAAAAATGATCTGAATTTTTTAATTTAAATGAGGGTTCAGTGTCAGAGATTTCCACCCTGTGGGAGGCCCACAAAGCCTTTTTCAGGGGGGAGTGCATTTCTGCTAGTTCTCGTTTAAAACGAGACTCCATGAAGCTTAAAGCCGATCTTCTGGCTCAGCTCAAATCTGCAGAGACGCTCCTCCTTGATTCCCCCACGGTGGAACGATTGAGGGTGGTGACGTCTTTACGGAACCGTATCAAATCTTTTAATATGAACAAGATTTCCAAATCCATGGTATGGGCTAGGCAAAAGTTCTACGAATACGCTAACAAACCACATAGAATGCTTGTTAATAGACTGAAACCACGCCCCCACCTCTCGATTCCTGATCACCTAATGCAATCGAATGGTACTCCTACGTACTGTCCCAAAGCTATGACTCAGGTTTTTGGAGACTTCTATGGGAAATTATACAACTGTTTGAATACTGACTCGACGCCCCAATTCTCCCAGGCTAACTTTGAGGCCTTTATGTCTTCCTTGGTCTTACCCAGGTTATCTACCGAACAAAACTCCATACTTAATGCTCCTGTCTCCTTAGAGGAGATAACGGAGGTACTAAAAGCTCTCCCATCCCATAAGTCCCCATGCCCAGACGGACTTTCCTATGCATATTATAAAACCTTTTCAGAAATTTTAAACCCTCATCTACAGTCTTTGTTTTCCTCCTTGCTCAAAGGCACCATCCCCCATTCACACTTTCTGCATGCATTCCTGACTGTTATCCCTAAACCAGGCAAAGATCCCTCATTACCTGATAATTATCGTCCCATTGCATTATTGAACTCAGATTATAAGATCTTTACAAAACTACTGGCAAACCGACTTTCCCCATTGTTGACGACTTTGATCCATAGAGATCAAGTGGGTTTTGTTCCCACAAGACACGCAGGCGATAATACCAGACGGACTGTAGATTTGATAGACCTATTAACCAAAACTAAACAGGCAGCGGTTGTCCTAAGGCTAGATGCGCAAAAAGCATTTGATCGCCTTAGCTGGCCTTTTATGTTTGCAGTCCTTGATAGATATGGGTTCTCTGGTCCTTTTATTCAAGCCTTACGAGCTATTTATTCCACTCCCTCGTCCCAGGTACAGCTTTCCTCCTATCTGTCTCGGCGGTTCTCCCTTAGTAACGGCAACAGACAGGGGTGCCCATTGTCGCCCTTGCTGTTTATTCTGAGTCTTGAGCCTCTGGCAGCGGCCATTAGGCACCATCCAGATATACGGGGGGTCCCGTTGAGACAGAGGGACTATAAGCTATCACTCTTTGCTGACGACATCTTGTTGACCCTCACTCACCCTTCTACCTCTTTACCTGCCTTGCACGACACTCTATCTACATTTGGTGCCCTGTCTGGGTTCAAAATTAATCAGTCAAAGACGGAAGCGTTACCAATTAATGTATCACCAGACGTGCTTAAGTCTCTCCAAGACAAGTTCAACTATCGCTGGTGCTCCTCTTCATTGAAATACCTGGGAGTGTATATCACTTCCTCATACTCCACCCTATATCAAGCTAATTCCCCCCCCCCATGTTTGCGGAAATAACCCGATTCTTGAATCTGTGGACCTCTCTTCCAATATCTCTCTTGGGAAGGGTTAATGTCCTTAAGATGTCGATACTCCCTAAACTGTTATACCTTTTTGAGACTCTCCCAACCTCGGTCCCTATGTCGCAGCTGAAGAATCTCCATAGGCGATGCCTCAAGTTTATATGGAATAATGCTTCCCATAGGATTGCACAGTCAGTGGTGTATGCTCTTAAACATAGAGGTGGTTTGGCAGCGCCAGACATTATTAAATATTACTACGCTTCACATCTTCGTACGCTAACTTCCTGGGTTTCTAGAAAGGCCCCCTCCAGATGGGCGATAGAGATGGCAATTACTGTTCCAGTACACCCCTGTTATATGCTTTGGCCTTCCTCCACTAAATGTATGCCCCAGCTGAGATCTTTATGTCTGTCCCCGATGCTGTTTACCCTCGCCATTTGGAGGAGGTGTGTGGAGCGGTTCTCCCTTTCCTCCAAGTGTTCTCCCTTAATGAACGTCATTTTTTCAATCCAGAAATACCTGAGGGTATGTCTTACAGGAGGATGTATCCATGGACACGGGCTGGGGTCTTCCAGCTGCAACATCTGGTTAACCCCGATCACACATGTTTTCTTATCATTCTCAGATTTACAATCAAAATATGACCTCCCAGCCTCCCTTCAGTATTCTTATTTACAATTTAAACATTTTTTTCTTTCTACCTTCCCCTCGCTTTCGCTGGAGAGGCCCACAGATTTTAAACTCTTATGTGTTGCTGGTCCCTATGAGTCCAAACAGATTTCATCCATATATAAGATTTTACATGATACGCCTCCCCTGACAGACTCTACACATGGTTATATGAAAAAATGGTCTTCTACTCTCCAACGCCCAATCTCGTTATTGGATTGGGGGAAAATATGGGACAATACGTCAAAAATCTCACGTTGTGTAGTGCAGAGGGAGACTTCCTTTAAAATTTTGATGTTTTGGTATAGGACCCCGGACTTACTGCACGCTCGTGACTCCACCCTTTCTAAGTATTGTTGGAGGTGCGGTGGGTCTGTGAGTTCCCTTTTCCATATTTTTTGGGATTGCCCCCTCATTGGCCCTTTTTGGATTAAAATTCAAGAGCTCCTGCGGAAACTGCTATCTCATCCTGTACCTTTGTCGCCTATACACTTCCTTTTGGGCTTGCCCCTTTCGGAATTGCCTAAAACTTTGCAGAAACGTATGTCTTTTGTTCTTTTAGCTGCAAAGAGAGCCATTCCTAGGCTATGGCTCTCCACTTCACCCCCCACTCTCCATCACGTCCTTTCTATCATAGCTGACACACGGAGGATGGAACATCTGACTGCTAAGGTTGACAACACTTTATCTCTTTTTGATAAAATATGGAAATTATGGGATGATTCTGAGTTCTCATCAGATTCTTTGCCTGAATCTCTTCAGAACACTTGATCCCCATGGTGCTTCCATCTGTTTATAATAGGTTTGTTGTGCTTTTGTTTTGGATTCATCTTTTTTTTATTTATTTTTACTTTATTTCATTTCTTTTTTCACTTGGAACTGATCATTCTCATTGAGTTCTGATTATCTCAGATTATGGTGTGTCTGCAATGCCTTGTTAAATGTTTGTTAAGAATTGTCTTGCCAGACTTTACCTGTGTTCCTGATATGCTTTCAGTTCAAATTGCTTTGCTTTTGAAAGTTGAAATACCTTTTCTCTTGGGATATGCTGTACATTGTCTTTTTTTCTTCTATAAATAAACAATAAAAAAAAAACACAATAGCCTATGTATATGTCTGGAGCTAATGACAGGGGATAAAGTCCCCATGTGATGCCAGCCCCAAATTCGTGGCTGGACTGATATGAGACCACCCCCATGTGGGAGAGATAGGTGCTCTGAGGGCTAGGAGGAGGGGCCCAAGGCAAGGCCCCCCCTTCCTTTTTTGGGAGGAGTTTACCATGACCCTGACCTATCAGCACATGCCTATCAGTGCACATGTGTGGGTGTATGTGTATATATATTCCCACAAGCACTACGGAAAAGGGAGCACTGCAGACCACAAAGCTCTGAAGAAAGGGGTACGCCCCTGAAACGCGTCAGCTGTAACATTGACTGTTGGTTCAAACGATTACCGTGTTCCACTAATGTTGCTGGACATCTGCTGCAATAATTTTAAAAGCCTGTTTTTAACTCAAATTTGTGAGTATAATTATTGATTTTAATATTTGAATAAATCTATTTTATCAGTATCACACTAGGTCGGTGCGCCCTCCGCTTTTTTTTCTCTTTTATAGTTTTATGAATTCCCACGATTCTGAGGAGGGCTGCAAGACTATAGAAGATAACTTTTAATTGAACTGCACCACCCCATAGCACTTCCTGAAAATACCAGAGCGCAGGAGACTTGTTTCTGTTTATTACATCTTTTAAACACATGGGCAGGGATCCAGATGGGGGTGTTGTGAAGCACATAAAGTAACTGAGGATTCCAAATCATTTTGATCAGGTTGCAGCGCCCCACGACGGACAGCGGCAACTTGATCCAACTAGTTGTTTTTTCCTGATTTTTTTTTAGAACAGGTTCCACATTCAACTTGATGTATTGATCTAAATTAGGATGAACCATAATACCTAGATACTTAAATGTATCCACAACTTTAATCTGGTCTGCAATCTGCGGCATGGGTCCCAGAAGCGGATCCAGTGGAAGGAGAGTGGACTTATCCCAGTTAATTGTAAAACCGGAAAAAGTTCCGAAGGTGTGAACCAGTTCCATAAGGTGGACCAGGGATGCAGACGTGTCGCCCAGGAACAGCAGCGCATCGTCTGCATATAGTGCCAGTTTATCTTCTAATTCTCCCCGCTTAAAACCCCGTATATCTGGATTGCCCCTTATAGCAGCCGCCAGGGGCTCTATGGCCTGGGCAAAAAGCAAAGGAGACAGGGGGCAGCCCTGCCTCGTTCCCCTGTATAAATCAAATGAGGGTGAAAGGGTATTGTTTATCCGCATGCATGCTTTTGATGCTTTGTACAGTAATTTAATCCAAGAAATTGTTCCCTCACCCAAATTAAACTTCTCCAATACTTTCCACAAGTATTCCCACTTCACGCTATTAAAAGCCTTGGCGGCGTCTAACGAGAGTATAGCTCTATTTCCCTGGTTATCAGTAGGGATCTGCATATTAAAAAAAAGTCGTCTCAGATTGTCTGCCGTAGATCTATTTGGTATGAAGCCGGACTGGTCCGAATGTACCAGTGCAGTCACCACCGCCGAAAGTCGCATGGCAATTACTTTAGTGAGAAGTTTCAAGTCCGTATTCAACAATGAGATAGGTCTATATGAATCAGGGTTATTGGGTTCCTTCCCTGGTTTCAGTATTACTACCACTACAGCTTCATACATAGATCTGGGCAAAGAATCCGAGTCAAGTGCATTTTTAAGCGTATGGAGTAGCTCCGGTAGAAGCACTCCACCAAATTGTTTATATAGTTCAAGTGGCAATCCATCATTGCCCGGTGCTTTTGAGTTTGGAAACGTGGCCAACGCTGTCTGAAGTTCTTCAAGAGTAAGAGGTGCATTAAGGTGCTCCCTATCTGTCTCCTTAAGTTGGGGTAGTGTAATGGAGTCCAAAAAATGCATCAAATCCTCTGCTGGGTATATCACCTTAGAGGAGTATAAGTCTTGGTAGGAGTAAAACTCCTTCAATATAGAAGGCGTATCTGTGACAGTCAGTTGTGTTAATGTCGTAATACTGTGTACCACTTGAGATGGCTGCTGTGTCCTGGCTATCATTGCCAACATATGACCATTTTTTTCCCCCTCTTCAAAATAATTTTGGGAGGTAAAAAATCTCTTGTTATCAGCTTGCTGTAGATGAATAGTGCGGTAGAGTTTTTGTGCATCTATCCACTCCCTCCCATGTTCAGGAGTGGGGTCCCACAAATATATCTCCTCTGCTTTCTCCACCGCCCTCTCAGCATCATTGGCCCCCTGCCTATTCCTTGTTTTAATAAAACTGATTTCTTTCATACACATCCCCCTAATAAAGGCTTTTAGCGTGTCCCATACCACTCCAGGTGCAGCTGATGGTTTATTATCGTCCAAAAAATATTGGATCTGCATCCGCATGTTCTCTGCATCAGTAAATAGTTGGAGCCACAAGGGGTTCATATTCCAATGCATAGGGAGACATGTTTTATGGAAGTCCAAGGAAAGCTGCACCGGGGAGTGGTCGGAAAGGCCCCTGACCAAGTACGTCACCACTGGGTCAAATGGAAGTGTTAACTCATTGCCCAGAGCAAAATCTTTGCGGGACAGCGTAGAATGAGACAGGGAGTGACAGGAAAACTGGGCCTGAAAAGGAGATTTACATCTCCACAGGTCCACCAATCCCAACTCATTCACAAATCTAGCTAACGAGGTATATGCCCTTGGACCCTGTGGAGAATATTTTTTTATGTATGTCCAAGGAGATATCCATTGCACTATTAAAGTCCCCAAGTACATATACAGGGAGCTGGGGATGTTTAACCAGGAACCTAGCTAGACATTGTAATACCGTTAACGCAAAGGGTGGCGGTACATATATGTTAGCAATAACACATAGATGGGACTCCCATTTTCCTATTTAAAAAGATAAACCTGTCCTTAGGGTCGACAAGCACATCCCGTTCAATAAATGCAGTATTTCTGGAGAACAATATACTAACCCCCCTAGAGTATCTGGTATGGAATGAGTGATATTGCACCGGATATTTAAACATACGTAACAATCGAGCAGTATCATCAGTAAGATGAGATTCCTGCAAACATATAATAGTGGGATTTTGTTGCGAAAAAAAAGTAAATAAAGCAGTCCTTTTTGTAGAATCATGCAAACCCCTGACATTCCAGGATAAAATTGTATCTACCTGCTTACCCATGGAGAAGATCCATAAATTTTATAAACATAGCTTCCCAAATCCTATTTTTGGTGTACTATTCTGCATTATTTTATCTCCTTAACCAGTTCCCGACCCGCTCCTGTACATTTACGTCAGCAGAATGGCACGGACAGGCACATCAACGTACCTGTACGTGCCCTGTTTGACGGGGGTCGGGGGTCCTATCGGGAGCCCCCCCGGTACATGGCGCGGGTCGGTAAGCTGCAGAAGCGATCCGGGATGTGGGGGCGGCCGAACAGCCACTCCCTCCGGATCGCTCTCAGCCAATGCCAGCGCTCCCCTCCTCCTCTTCCTGTGTTTAGTGTAAACACAGGAAGCAGGAACTGTGTGATCTCTCCTCGTGGTGGTCATATCGACCACCGCGGAGGAGAGAAGACATCACACAAGTAAGTTGCACCCCAACACTACTCTAACACCAGCACATTAGGCACATTTGACCCCCCCAGTCACCGCCGATCACCCCCCCCCCCCCCCCAGTCTCCTGTAACAGTGTCACTGAATGCAGTAATCATTAATTTTCTGATTGCTGCATTTAGTGTCAGTGTTACAGAAAAAAGTGTTAGGGCAGTTAGTTTTAGCCCCCTACCCCCCCTAATAAAGGTTTAACCCCTTGATCACTGCCCTAGTTAACCCTTTCACCCCCTATTGCCAGTGTCACTAAGCGATCGATTTTCTGATCGCTGTATTAGTGTCACTGTTGCCGCTAGGCAGTTAGTTTTTTTTTGAGGTTCGCCGCCAGGTTCTATAGCGTTAGGTACCCCCATAAATAAAGTTTTTAACCCCTGATTGCCCCCTAGTTAACCCTTTCACCGGTGATCACCGTATAAGTGTTACGGTTGACACTGGTTAGTTAGTTTGCTGTTTATAGCATCAGGGCACCCGCCGTATATAACCCAATAAAGGTTTAACCCCCTGATCGCCCGGCGGGTGATATAAATTTAATTTTAGCGTCAGTCAGGGTCTGCGTCACCCCAGGTAGCGTTAGGTTAGGGCCAGTACCGCTTACACCCACTCGCAAAGCATACACCCCCCTTAGTGGTATAGTATCTGAACGGATCGATACCTGATCTGATCAGATCTATACTAGCGTACCCAGCAGTTTAGGGTACCCAAAAACGCATTGTTAGCGGAATCAGCCCAGATACCCACCAGCACCTGCGTTTTCCCCCTCTGCCCAGCCCAACCCACCCAAGTGCAGTATCGATCAATCACTGTCACTTCAAAAACACAAGACACATAAATGCAGCGTTCGCAGAGACAGGCCTGATGCCTGCGATCACTAACAGTTTTTTTCGAAGCGTTTTCTACATTTTTCTTTCTATAGTCAGGTGCTTTTTTTACCTGTGAATCATCACCAGTGTACCACTAATTTTAGAGCCCAAAATGGCAAAGCGAATGTACACTGGTGAAGAGGCCGTCAGGATTCTGTGCATGTCAGATAGTGAAGAAGAGGAGGTCACGCATCTGTCAGAATCAGGCTCAGAATACGAACCCGTTTACGACAGCGGCTCCATGTCAGATAGCTCAGACGACGGAGTGGTGGTCCCTGCTAAGGCCAGGCATACCCGACCCCGTTCTGATGTTGTTGAGCAGCAAGAACCGCAGGTCCCTCGTATGGAGCAGAGAGCCAGTACTAGCACCGCTATTCCTTCTGGTGGATTGGCAAGCACCAGCGGCCTAGTACACCCTGGTCATTCATCCAGCACTGCAGTATCACGTGGTGACGTGGCGAGTCCCATAAGTGCAGTTCAAGCTGGCGAGGTGGCAAGCACGAGTAGTGTCCCGCTGCCACCAAGAAGAAGACAAAGACAGGCCCGTCGTGCCCATAGTGCCCTTCCTGCAGAATTCGCCTATCCTGATTGGGTCCCCACCACTTCTGCAGAACCCGTACTTCCCCCATTCACTGGCCAACCCAGTATTCAGGTGGATACAGCGAATTTTATGGCACTTGATTTTTATTCGCTGTATTTCACGGAAGATCTCTATAGATCTATTGTGGACCAGAGTAATTTATATGCTGGTACCTACATCGCCGCTAATCCCCAGTCTCTCCTTGCCAAAGAATGGAAACCTATTGAGGTTTCCGAATTTAAAACCTTTCTGGGCCTTACCCTCAACATGGGCATACACCCATTTTCGGAATTGCGGATGTATTTGTCCACACATCCAATTGACCATATGCCCGTGTTCTCTGCTCACATGGCCAGGAAACGATACGAGGCGATCCTGCGGTTTCTGCATTTCAGTGACAATGCACTTTGTCGTCCACGTGGAGACCCTGAATTTGACCGGCTCTACAAAATTCGGCCCCTCGTAAACCATTTCAACGAACGTTTTGCAGCCTTGTTTAATCCCCAGCAGGTTGTTTGTGTTGATGAGTCCCTGGTTAAATTTGCTGGCCGCTTGTCTTTCAAACAGTACATTCCCAGCAAGCGTGCCAGATACGGGGTCAAGCTCTATAAGCTCTGTGACAGGGCCACAGGCTACACATGGAGCTTTAGGGTTTACGAGGGCAAAGATAGTCAGGTAGAGCCGGAAGGATGCCCAGATTACATGGGGAGCGCTGGCAAGATCGTTTGGGACTTGGTGTCACCCTTATTCGGAAAGGGGTACCACTTGTATGTGGACAATTTTTACAGCAGCGTGCCACTTTTTAGTCACTTGTTTGATCGTCAGATTGGAGCATGTGGCACCATGCGACCTAATCGCCGGGGCTTTCCCCAGAGGCTTGTAGATTCTCATCTAAGGCTGGGAGCGAGAGCCTGCTTCAGATGTAAAAATTTGCTCGCTGTGAAGTGGCGGGACAATAGGAATGTTTTCGTTCTTACCATCCTTCACGCAGACACGACAGTACAAATTCGTACGGCGACTGGTGTTGTGGAGAAACCCCTATGTGTCCACGAATATAACCAAAATATGGGAGGGGTGGACCTCAACGACCAGTTGATGGCGCCGTATCATATTGCCTGCAAGACGAAACGCTGGTACAAAAAAGTGTCTCTACATTTATTTCAATTGGCTCTACTGAATGCTCATGTCTTATACAGAGCTTCAGGACAGAATGGATCCTTCCTTCAATTCCAGAAGGATATCATCACAGAACTCCTGTATCCAGGCGGTACTGTACCTCACCATCCCCAACCAAATGTAGTAAGCCGACTGCATGAGAGGCATTTTTCATATGCCCTTGAGAGTACCCCTACCCAACGAGCCCCCCAAAGAAGATGTCGTGTCTGTAGCAAGCGCGGATTTAGGCGTGACACCCGTTATTTTTGTCCCAAATGTCCTGCCGATCCTGGTCTTTGTATTGGTGAATGTTTTGAACGCTTCCACACACGAGTTAATTATTAGTGTAGGGTAAAAACATTTCACAGGCTAGGCTCACTTACACAGGGTCTCCCAAGATGCCATCGCATTTTGAGAGACCCAAACCTGGAACCGAAAAGTTGAACAGTTACAAAAAAAAGTGTTAAAAAATAAAATAAAATAGTTGTCGTTTTATTGTTCTCTCCCTCTCTATTCTCTCTCTATTGTTCTGCTCTTTTTTACTGCATTCTATTCTGCAAAGTTTTATTGTTATGTTTTTTCATGCTTGCTTTTCAGGTATGTAATTTACTTTACTGTTTTCAGGTACGCCATTCAGCTGTTGTGCGGACTTATTTATCTTGACAGCAACAGCGTTTGCTCCCACGATATATAAAGCCGCGACTCCAGTGCTGTAGGAGGTGATTTCACCACCACAGTTAAAAAAAAGAGCATATATGCCGAAGCATGGGGGCAGCAGGGGCGGAGGAGCGATTTTGCTCCTAATGCCGCATACATACGGTTGACATTCCTACGGAGGCTTTTCCGTGGAAAAGTCTGACCATGTGTACACGGCATAGAAAAGTCCGACCGTGTGTACGCGGCATAGAAAAGTCCGACCGTGTGTACAGGGCATAACTTTTTTGCGAGAGGATGCCCCCATGCTTCGGCATATATATATATTTTAGGCACAGGTTTCGTTAAAAAATGTTTTATTTTTTACTATGTTTTTTTTATTGGTATTTGCTTTGCAGGTATGGTATGATCTTACTGTTATACTGGAATGTTACTTTGTTTTAATGTTAACCATCATTTGCTTAGCAGGTATGCCATTCAGTTGCAGCGCGGATTTATTTAGCGTGACAGCAACATCGTTTGCTCCCACTATATATAAAGCCGCGACTCCAATGCTGTAGGAGGTGATTTCACCACCACAGTTCAAAAAAGAGCATATATGCCGAGGGAATGGGGGCATTAGGGGCGGAGGAGCGATTTTGCTCCTAATGCCGCGTACATACGGTTGACATTCCTATGGAGGCTTTTCCATAGTCTGAAAAGTCTGACCATGTGTACACAGCATAGAAAAGTCCGACCGCGTGTACGCGGCATAGAAAAGTCCGTACACACGGGATAACTTTTTTGCGGGAGGATGCCCCCATGCTTCGGCATATATAATTGGTGCATGTATGCCCATCATTAGAAGTGGGTGGATGAAGGGAGGTATTCTAATGGTGGGCATACCCACCGATCAATCTTTTTTTCGTTCAGCCAACAGGCTGCATGAAAAAAAAAGGTTACAATACATGTCCAACAAGAACCATCAACGTACTGGTATGTTGCTGGACTTTGAATGGTTATACCAGAATGATGCCTGTGGGTTTAGGCATCATCTTGGTATCATTCTTTTCAGCCAGCGGTCGGCTTTCATGTAAAAGCAGTCCTAGCGGCTAATTAGCCTCTAGACTGCTTTTACATTCAGTGGGAGGGAATGTCCCCCCCCCCCGGATATAAACAGCGCCATTGGGAATATGGGAAAGCATTTTATCACACCAATCTTGGTGTGGTCAGATGCTTTGAGGGCAGAGGAAAGATCTAGGGTCTAATAGACCCCATTTTTTAAAAAAAAGAGTACCTGTCACTAACTATTGCTATCATAAGGGATATTTACATTCCCTGAGATAACAATAAAAATGGTAAAAAATAAAAAAAATGGAAGGAACAGTTAACAAATAAAATAAAAAAGCAAAATAAATATATATATATATAAAAAAAAAAGCATCCCTGTCCCCCCCCTGCTCTTGCGCAAAGGCGAACGCAAGCGTCGGTCTGGAGTCATATGTAAACAGCAATTGCACCATGCATGTGGGGTATCACCGCGAAGGGCAGATCGAGGGCAGTCATTTTAGCAGTAGACCTACTCTGTAAATCTAATGTGGTAACCTGTAAAGGCTTTTAAAGGCTTTTAAAAATGTATGGAGTTTGTCGCCACTGCGCGTTTGTGGGCAATTTTAAAGTATGTCGTGTTTGGTATCCATGTACTCGGCCTAATATCATCATTTTTATTTCATCAATAATTTGGGCAATATAGTGTGTTTTAGGGCTTTAAAATAAAAAAAAGTGTATTTTTTCCCCAAAAAATGCGTTTGAAAAAACGCTGCGCAAATACTGTGTGGAAAAAAAAATTGCAACACCCACCATTTTAATCTGTAGGGCCTTTGCTTTAAAAAAATATATAATGTTTGGGGGTTCAACTTAACTTTCTTGCAAAAAAAAATATGTTTTTATGTAAACAAACAGTGTCAGAAAGGGCTTTTTCTTCAAGTGGTTAGAAGAGTGGGTGATGTGTGACATAAGCTTCTAAATGTTGTGCATAAAATGCCAGGACAATTCAAAACCCCCCCAACTGACCCAATTTTGGAAAGTAGACACCCCAAGCTATTTGCTGAGAGGCATCTCAAGTCCATGGAATATTTTAGATTTTGACCCAAGTTGCGGGAAAAATAAATATATATATATATATATATTTATTTTTTTGCGCAAAGTTGTCACTAAATGATATATTGCTCAAACATGGGCATATGTGGAATTACACCCCAAAATACATTCTGCTGCTTCTCCCGAGTACGGGGATACCACATGTGTGAAACTTTTTGGGAGCCTAGCCGCGTACGGGACCCCAAAAACCAATCACCGCCTTCAGGCTTTCTAAGGGTGTACATTTTTGATTTCACTCCTCACTACCTATCACAGTTTCGAAGGCCATAAAATGCCAAAATAGCACAAAAAAAAACCAAATGACCCCATTTTGGAAAGAAGACACCCCAAGGAAACTGCTGAGAGGCATGTTGAGTCCATTGATTTTTTTTTTTTGTCCAAAGTGATTGAATAATGAAAAAAAAAAAAATTGTCACTAAATGATATATTGCTCACACATGCCATGGTTATATGTGGAGTTGCACCCTAAAATACATTCTGCTGCTTCTCCTGAGTACGGCGATACCACATGTTTGGGACTTTTTGGGAGCCTAGCTGCGTATGGGACCCCGAAAACCAAGCACCGCCTTCAGCATTTCTAAGGGCGCAAATTTTTGATTTCACTCCTCACTACCTATCACAGTTTCGAAGGCCATAAAATGCCAAAATAGCACAAAACCCCCCCAAATGACCCCATTTTGGAAAGTAGATACCCCAAGCTATTTGCTGAGAGGCATGTTGAGTCCAAGGAATATTTAATTTTTTTGCCCCAAGTGATTGAATTATGACCAAAAAAAATAAAAATAAAAAAATGTACAAAACATTGTCACTAAATGATATATTTCTCACACATGCCACAGTTATATGTGGAATTGCACCCCAAAATACATTCTGCTGCTTCTCCTGAGTACGGGGATACCACATGTGTGGGACTTTTTGGGAGCCTAGCCGCGTATGAGACCCCGAAAACCAATCACCACCTTCAAGATTTCTAAGGACATACATTTTTGATTTCACTCACACAAATCTTGAAGGCAGTGCTTGGTTTTCGGGGCCCCGTACGCGGCTAGGCTCCCAAAAAGTCCCACACATGTGGTATCCCCGTACTCAGGAGAAGCAGCAGAATGTATTTTGGGGTGTAATTCCACATATGCCTATGGCATGTGTGAGAAATATATCATTTAGTGACAACGTTTTGTAATTTTTTTTTTGGTCATTATTCAGTGACTTGGGGCAAAACAATTAAATACTCCATGGACTCAACATGCCTCTCAGCAAATAGCTTGGGGTGTCTTCTTTCCAAAATGGGGTCATTTGGGGGGGTTGTGTGCCATCTTGGCATTTTATGGCCTTCAAAACTGTGATAGGTAGTGAGGAGTGAAATCAAAAATGTATGCCCTTAGAAATCTTGAAGGCGGTGCTTGGTTTTCGGGGTCCCGTACGCCGCTAGGCTCCCAAAAAGTCCCACACATGTGGTATCCCCGTACTCAGGAGAAGCAGCAGAATGTATTTTGGGGTGCAATTCCACATATAACTATGGCATGTGTGAGCAATATATCATTTAGTGACAACTTTGTGCAAAAAAAAATCAGTTTGTCATATTCCCGCAACTTGTGTCAAAATATAAAATATTCCATGAACTCGACATCCCTCTCAGCAAATAGCTTGGGGTGTCTACTTTCCAAAATGGGGTCATTTGGGGGGGCTTTTGTGCTATTTTGGCATTTTATGGCCTTCGAAACTGTGATAGGTAGTGAGGAGTGAAATCAAAAATTTGCGCCCTTAGAAATGCTGAAGGCGGTGCTTGGTTTTTGGGGCCCCGTACGCGGCTAGGCTCCCAAAAAGTCCCACACATGTGGTATCACTGTACTCAGGAGAAGCAGCAGAATGTATTTTGGGGTGCAATTCCACATATAACCATGGCATGTGTGAGAAATATATCATTTAGTGACAACTTTTTGTAATTTTTTTTTTTTGTCATTATTCAATCACTTGGGACCAAAAAAAAAAAATATTCAATGGACTCAACATGCCTCTCAGCAGTTTCTTTGGGGTGTCTACTTTCCAAAATGGGGTCATTTGGGGGGGTTTTGTACTGCCTTGCCATTTTAGCACCTCAAGAAATGAGATAGGCAGTCATAAAATAAAAGTTGTGTAAATTCCAGAAAATGTACCCTAGTTTGTAGACGCTATAATTTTTGCGAAAACCAATAAATATACGCTTATTGCGATTTTTTTTACAAAAGACATGTGGCTGAATACATTTTGGCCTAAATGTTTGACTAAAATTTAGTTTATTCGATATTTTTTACTTTTTGTTATAAGAAAAAAAAATTTTTTTTCAAAATTTTCGGTATTTTTCCGTTTATATCGCAAAAAATAAAAATCGCATAGGCAATTAAATACCATCAAAAGAAAGCTCTATTTGTGGGAAGAAAAGGACGCAAATTTTGTTTCGGTACAACATTGCATGACCGCGCAATTACCAGTTAAAGCAGCGCAGTGACAAATTGTAAAAACACCTTGGGTCTTTAGACAGCGTATTGGTCCGGGGCTTAAGTGGTTAAACATTCTATTGGAACTATATACCATCCATGACCCCAAAAACAGACAACAAAACAAAAAAAAAAAGAAAGAAAAAACAACAAAAAGAGAAAGGAGGGAAAAAAAATATATACACCTAGTGTACCTAGTGTTCCCCTTTTCTCTAAGTGTACTATTGCAGCCAAACTTTAACATTTTCCTGCTTACTGTTTAATATATTTATGTGCTTTATCTTTATATTCTGTGACATCTGTGCTTGCTCTTTTTAGATATATTATCTGTGTTAATTTCCCCTTTACCACGGTTTGTATAATTTGTAGCATTTGTATATATACGTATTTTCCCCTCTGTGTAATCAAATCCTTTGGTCTATTTCCCCCAGTATACCACGTTAGAATACCCCCCCCCCCCCCCTTTCTACTCTTCCTCCCACCTCCCTTCCCCAACCTACTCCCCCCTAGGTAATCCCTATGGGCCTTTTTTGTGATCAGTTCATCCGCACTCTTCCCCCCTCCCTCCACCCTCCTCCCCACCTCCCCCCACCCCATACCTCCCCCCCACTTAATCTCTTCATAATACACTCCCCTCTCATTCTAACCCCTTGTACTGTGTGTGTTTCCCTTTACTCGTCACTTACAACGTGCTTATTATTATTCCTTAGATTCCCTATATCTATATCTATTTCTTAAGATTAAATGTCCCGTCATTTTGGCAATAGTTGATCCTTTTTATCCTCCAGCCATCTCATCACATCCTCTGCAGATTCAAAAAAGAAAGTCCCATCTAATGCTGCCACTCGCAGTCGCGCCGGGTACAACAAAGCATATGTTAGATTAAACTTTTGCATTCTATGTTTGATTTCAGTAAAGCTATCCCTCTGTTTCTGTAGGAGAGGTGAGAAGTCTGGGTATACTGAAACCTTTGATCCTTCCCACATAACACTCCCCATCTCTCTACTTCTTCTAAGTAACATTACTTTGTCCTTAAAATTCAAAAATTTCATCAGTATTGATCGTGGTCTTCCTCCTGATGGGGGAGGTTTAGCGGGAACTCTATTCGCTCTTTCTATGGAGAACTGTGGCGAGAAAGATTCTCTTCCGAATAACTTTAAGAACCAATTTTCCAGGAACTCTGTTGGATTAGTCCCTTCACACTTTTCTGGTAGTCCCACCAATCTCACATTATCCCTACGGTTCCTGTTCTCCATTTCATCCAACTTTTCCTCAAACTTGCTCATCTGTTCTTTCATCATTTTAACCCCTTGCTTTACTGGATACAAATCATCTTCTATTTGAGATATTCTTCCCTCTGCCTGTTATCCGTTCATTTGTTTTTTGAAGCTCCTGTCGCATGGAAACCAACTCTTCTTTAGCGCCCTTCATCTGATCGCACAACTCCCCCAAGGTCTGTTTGCATCCATTGACCGCCAAAAATACATCTTTTAATGTAGGGTCCCCTTCCACAGTGGAGGCTAATGCTGGATCTATCTCAGTCCCTTTATCAACTGTGGCTATATTTTTGTTAATAACATTTTAAACAGTCCCTACGGGTGGTCCTTGGCTTTTCCTGTCAGCTATTGTTTTAGTCTGGGCTGGTAACCCCCCTTTGACTGGGGTATGATCTGTTGTATGCGCATATTTCTCTAACTTAGCAGCTGCACTAACTGGCCCACTTTTATCTTTTTCCTTGTCCTTAGCAGAACGTAGTGATTGTGGGCCTGACATTTCTGCTTATTTCTTGATAGTAGCAGGAAGTTACAGACAGTCAGTTTTAAACAGTCAATCTGAGGCGTGGGGAAGTAGCCCTTACTGAACACTCAGGGTAATACTCAGGGTATTCCCATATATCCACAGTCCACAAATATCAGTACAGTTAGCAGTGTGGTGGCATTGATAATTTCAGAAGAAGAGAAAAAAAAGGGAAAAAGGGAAATACTAAAAAATGAATTTTCCGGTGGCCAGCCTGAAAATTTAAAAATGTTCCAGCATTTCCTGAGGAGGACTAAAGCAATACAATATAAATTTTTCAGCAACCTGCCCGGTGATTTGATCTGATTTGAGAGTTATTTCCAGTTATTATCAACTTTCTGCTTAAAGTTGATAATTTTCTGCCTTTACAAAAAAATATTCTTAGCAAAACAGCACTTTTCTCCCCCCCCCCAATCTAGGGGGAAAGCGGCTCCTTCTCTCCCACTCTCCTGTACTGTGAGAAGAAGGGATACAAAAATAAAGTGCAGATTTTATGCTAATTAGTACTTTTGTAATTGTTCTTTTGTAATTTAGTCAATTATGGACTTGCTTGATTACCAGTATACAGTATACAGTTCCGTGCACACAGTGTCATGATTCATAAGTTACTCAATCCGTCCTATTCAGCTTTTATTACACCTGCTGTGTAACGGCAGAGTAAGGATCTTCCTGCTATGTTCCGTGTGGGGGAGCTCCCGGGAAACTCCAGGTAACCCCCAAAGCCAGGTCCTCTAGCCGCAGGCTCCGGCACACCGAGATTCACTGAGTGTGTCTCGTGTCCCTCCGTCAGCTGACCACACTCCACCACTCACGGCTCTGTATAGTATGTCTGCTGTATCTCTCCAGGTCGCCTCTCTCATCCGCAGCACCGCCCCCCAGCCTCCAATCCTCAAATCCCCCGGCGCATACACACCACGCGGCCCCGACAAGCCACCCACAGCGCTCTGGATAGCCAAGCAGAAACACCAGGGGGCGGGCAAAGCGGCATGTCACCGCTCGAGGCTCCAGCAGGTAACTGGGGGCAAGCGACGGGCGGAGGGGGTTCTCGCCGTATCCTGTTGCTGCTTGCTGGCGGGGAATACAGGCAGGAGCGAAGCAGACGAGTCTCTAGGCCAGGTCCAGGTCAGCCTCTCCCGGTTATCAACTTCAGTTGGCTAAGGTGTAGCTAGCACCATCGGGAGAAGGGAGACACACACATCCTCCACCTCACACGTCTCACACCTCCATTCGGTCACGCCCCCCCCCGTAGACTCACCCACGACCCCTTTTCAATGCCCTGGCTAATTGTAAGAGGTTCTCACCCAGGATTTGATGGCCCTGTTCATCGTCCCTTTGATGCAGTGAAGTTGTCCTGTCCTTGTCCTTAGCAGAAAAACACCCCCATAGCATAATGTATCCACCTCCCATATTTGACCATGGGGATGGTGTTCTTGGGGTCATAGGCAGCATTTCTCCTCCTCCAAATATGGCAAGTTGAGTTGATGCCAAAGAGCTTGATTTTGGCATCATCGGACCACAACACTTTCACCCAGTTCTCCTCTGAATCATTCATATGTTCATTATCAAACTTCAGATGGGCCTGTACATGTGCTTTCTTGAGCAGGGGGACCTTGCGAGTGCTGCAGGATTTCAGACCTTCACGGTGTAGTGTGTTACCAATTGTTTTCTTGGTGACTATGGTCCCAGCTGCCTTGAGATAATTGACAATATTCTCCGTGTAGTTTTGGGCTGATTCCTCACCGTTCTCATGATCATTGAAACTCCACGAGGTGAGAACTTGCATGGAGCCCCAGACCAAGGGAGACTGACAGTTATTTTGTGTTTCTTCCATTTGCGAATAATCGCACAATCTGTTATCACCCTCTTACCAAGCTGCTTAAGAGAGTGCTCCTAATCTCATCTCGTTACCTGTATAGGCGACACATGGGAACCAGACATCTTTCTGACTGATAGGGGATCAAATACTTATTTCACTCATTAAAATGCAAATCAATTTATAACTTTTTTTGAAATGCGTATTTCTGGATATTTTTGTTGTTAATCTGTCTCTCGCTGTTATAATAAACTGACCATTAAAATTATAGACTGATTATTTCTTTGTTAGTGGGCAAACATACAAAATCAGCAGGGGATCAAATACTTTTTTCCCTCACTGAATGTCCCCTATAGCATTATCCAGCTTCCCATACCTGGCTTGATAATAATTTGTCTATTAGCCCGACAAATAGCCTGAATTTTTCAACAGAATTTCCCCTCCCGCATAGACTTTACCACTAGTTTGGGGTTTACTGAATTTCAAATGGTATTTAATAAACCATACGCATATTAAACCTGTGCAGATTTGCTCATTCTTCTCATATCCTTTCCACTTCTGCTCCAGACATGGGTCAGGTGCCACTCATCCTTGTCACATCTCCTTCTCCCCCAGACAAGGGTTAAAGGGGTTGTAAAGGAATCCCCCCCCTAAATAGGCTCCTTTACCTTAGTACAGTCCTCCTTCACTTACCTCATCCTTCGATTTTGCTTTTAAATGTCCTTATTTCTTCTGAGAAATCCTCACTTCCTGTTCTTCTGTCTGTAACTACACACCGTAATGTGAGGCTTTCTCCCTGGTGTGGAGAAAGCCTCTTGAGGTGGCGAGCAGGAGTGTCAGGACGCCCACTAACACACATCTCCTTTCTCTATCTGCAAAGTAGAGAGTGTCCTGACAAGGCCCGTCGCAACCCTCCCCTCCTCCCTCCCTCACAATCCGGAGTCGCCAGGAGGAGGCCGGCCGCCGAGTCACCGACAGCAGGGAGCGGCCACCCCAGCCATGTCCACACCTGGCCGTGCTTCTGCTATCGCCACTATCTTCTCCTCCACGGCTCCACCCTTTCTCCTGGCGCCGGATCTGGAAGTGTGCAGTGCCTTCATCTGGGACAGGGAACTGAGTCGGCAATGTTTGTGGCATATCGATGGACAACAAAAAAAGTGAGTCACGACAAGTGAGCCTGTGAGAGGAGGCAGGGAGCCATGTTAGATGGATCATGATGGAGCAGCCGACGGTGCAGCAGCAGTTAGTTAGGGAGAGTCACGCCATGTGTTAATGCATTACATGCAATACATGCCAAAAGCCCCCTCCAAGCGCCCCCCTCTTACTGAGCTCCATGATGTATCCCTCAGGGCTTTCAGACAGCATGTAAGGGGTTAAATGATTAATCCTGCTATGTAATGTATCCCTCAGGGCTTTCAGCATGTAAGAGGTTAATGATGAATCTTGCTAGGTATTTGGCATGTCAAATGCCCTGAGGGATACATTACACGGCAGGATTAATCATTTAACCCCTTACATGCTGTCTGAAAGCCCTGAGGGATGCATGGCAGGATTAAAAGAGAAGTATGTTGTAACGGTCACCACCGCTTACGACCTTCCATCCCAACCACGACAGCTCATCTGACACTCCAACTGTCCAACAGACATCAGACATCCCATTTGCCCAGAATCAAGATGAGACACGCAGCTCTGTACTTGTTCCAAATGTAATGACAATTTTAATGGTTTCTTCTCAGTCTTATATACAGTACAACCATGTGACAGTATTCAAAGGGACAATGAGATCTCCACCCCCCTAATCACACACTAAGGCTAATTACTAAACATTCTAGATGTGTCGGCGCCGGCCTATAATTATCATCATCTCATCACTGCACATTCCTTCATTAACAGCATAACAAACAAAACACCATCACACACTGAGTTCCCTAGGCAGACATTCTGTCTCCGACAAGTACATTCCACACATAAACAGTATTTAGCATACATAATTAGAGCTCTGGGAGCAGACCTGGATTAACACCTTTACACAAGGACAATGAAATGTCTTCCAGGCCCTGACTCAATTAGCATGTCACTAGTCAGGGCTAATCATAGAATGAGTCACCACATTGAATAGCCAACAACTTGTGATATCTCAAGACATCCTGCAAACATGATTTATTATTAATGTCCCATCTCATGTAATACATGAATTATGATTAGCCACCCTATGCCCAAAAGGGGCACAGGGTGAACTTAGACCGAAGAGTTCTTAGGGCCGCTGGCACAGGAGTATCCCCCATCCTCACAAAGTCTCTGGGGGTCACGGGTCATCCTTTTACATCTCTCCCCTTTCGGTGGGAGACTGACACAGGAGGAGACCCTGAACGGGTTGACTGCGAAGTCAGTCAGTAGATCAAGTCCTCCAATGCTGGTATCCATACCGTACCCCAAATAAATTGCTCCAAACAGAGCATTACTCACCCCGCCAACCTCTGTCTCTCTCAGAGAACCTGCCTGCTGCTGGGGAGAGGCCTGGACTGGCTCTTCTCCCTGGAGTCCTTTTAGCCGCTGGAGAGAAGACAGGGTGACTGGGCTCAGTCCATCATGTTGTTGGGGATCAGGGCCAACTGGCCCCCATCCCTGGGGTATACCAGTGGAGACTGAAGTCCCATCCACTGGTAGGTAAAAATCCCCCGATGCTTGCAAAGCCAAGCCGACATCCTCCTGTCTCGGTGACGCACCATTTTCTGGGGTTGTGTCAGCGGAGACCACAGTCCCATCCACTGCCCCAGGAACTCCCTCTTCCGTTAGTAGAGAGCAGAGGCTTGTGGCACTCTGCTCTGTTGCCAGCTCTTCTGCTGGGTCGCTTTGAGTGGAGACCACAGTCCCATCCACTCCCACAGGAACTCCCTCTCCTGCTAGTTGAGAGCAGAGGCTTGTGGTGCACTGCTCTGTTGCCAGCTCTTCTGCTGGGTCACTTTGAGTGGAGACCACAGTCCCATCCACTCCCACAGGAACTCCCTCTCCTGCTAGATGAGAGCAGAGGCTTGTGGCACTCTGCTCCGTTGCCAGCCCTTCTCCTGATGTCAGCTCAAGCTGCAGTTGTGTGCAACAGCCAGTAGCATCCTGCCCTGCCGCCAGCGATTCAGCTGGGAGTAAATGCTTTACCAACACAGCTTGTTGCTGGAGAGAGGGGCCAATTTCCCGGCTCCCTGGAACTCCACTTCCATGGTGACTGGCATCTGTACCTCTCCCCTCTCTTCAGTTGGTGCTGCTGTGACTTCTGCTGCTGCAGCACCTCTTTGCTGTAGCCAAGTGGCATCCACAGCCGCTATAACCCAGTCTATGATCTCCGGTGGAGGATTAGGTCCATACTGTGCCAGTCCACGTCTAACAGCCCGGTCAAAAAACTCTTCATCGGGTGTCCTGTCTGTTATGCTGGGCCTTTCTGTTACGCTGGGCCTTTCAGCTCTATCCATTTGGACAAGCTCTGCAATAATGTCCCTTCTCTTACGATTGCAGGCAGATCTGCCCCGGCTCTCCAGTAAGTCCTTGAGGGAAGAGAGCTTCAGCCGTTCATACAGCGTCTCCATTATCCTGTGTCCTTGTAGCCGTCCTTCTGCCGATGGAATTATCCCACTGCTGCCACCACTGTAACGGTCACCACCGTTTACGACCTTCCATCCCATCCACGACAGCTCATCTGACAATCTCCTTAACCTTTTAGAAAAAGAGGATAGGGACCAAAGAAATAAAAAGAAAAAGAAGTTCAACAGGGATCTGGAGGACTATCAAAACAGTTTTGTCTTTAATTGGCAGAAAAAACTCCTTGAAGAGATCAACAAACAGGCCCCTATAGAAATGGAGGTTTCAAACCCCGTTCCGGGCGAACAATCCGCCACTGTTCCGGGACCTAGGAAAAACCTGCAACATCTAAAAGGTAGCTCAAATAGAGCGTCCCCAAGGAGAGGTAATGGACAGTATAAAGGTCCAGCTGTGAAAAATCACAACCGCCCACAGGGTGCTTTCAGGCCTTTTCCGGGTCCTCAAAACCTAGGGGTTCCCAACAGGGATCCTCGGGTTATCAATACCCCCCAAATAGGGTACCCCCAAATTATTATCACAACATGACATCTAGACCTTTAGGGCCAAGACCCCAGGCAAGGGGTTGGCAAACAGGGGCTCCTGTGGACAGAGGCCACTTCCCGGATAATACCGACAACTGGCGTCAGGGCCCAATAGGTGAATCTGACTATCCATCTCCGGCCTATTTCCAACCGGAGTCTGGATTAGGTTGGGATTACAACATACCTGTTTCTAATGCTTTTTTCCCACTAAGGGACAGGGAGGGACCAGAAAGATATCAGGCGCCTGATGCTTCCACTTATAATGTGCCAGCTGAGGGAGCTTGGTACGCACCCCCACCTTCACAGTACCATGATGCCCCTTCCCTGTCCGGTGCTTCCGTTGCCCCGAGTGGATCCTGTAATTGGGGTTTTCACAGACCCGGCCAGGGCACCAAAAGGTTGGTAGAAAGAGGAGAGGAAACAGAGGGGGGAGGAAACACAGGGTCCAAACGCCCCAAAACGTAGTGGGGAGGGGTATTTTTAACCTTAGTACCAAAACCTTGACAGACTCAGAAAAACTTATATTAGATAAGGGGTTGAAATATGCACCCCCACAAAGTCTTAACAGGTTTGGTACGTATATGGACATACATAAATTTATTAGAAAGATCCATATAAAAAGGTACATGGCTGGAATTACTCCAACTGACCGACTGGTATCTAATGGCTATGTCCATTCAGGCCTTGCCAATTCTTCTTTGTTTAACCCTCCGGGTGGAATTGCACCATCTCTAAGAATGTTTAGGGATGTCTTACTAAGGGACCTGGAGGTTATGGAAATCAAGAAGGCTAAACTTAACAAAGATCTGCAGGAGGGATTAGATTCCCTTTGCAAAAACAAAGATTTGATTATTCGACCAGCGGATAAAGGGGGGGGTATTGTGGTGTTAGACAAGGTGGACTACATGAGGGAGATGCACAATATTGTCGACGACACCAATACCTACTCTATTCTCCCTGGGGACCCTAAACTCAAATTCAAAAGGGATTTGGAGATCCTTGTAGAAAGGGGTTTGTTTGAAGGCATACTTACCATCAGGGAAAAACTTTTTCTTATTCCCAAGGCACCTCGAACTCCCACGATCTACTACCTTCCAAAACTGCACAAGGATCCAATCTGCCCCCCGGGACGTCCCATTGTTAGTGGGATAGATTCAATCACGTCCCGGGTGGGCAGATATATTGACTTTTATTTACAGCCCATAGTCAAAAGGATGCCTTCGTATGTCAAGGACTCGAGACATATAATGAACATCCTGTCTAGCTTCACAGTGGTTCCAGATATGTGGATGGTAACTATAGACGTGAAGTCGTTATATACCATCATACCCCATGCCTTGGGCATGGAGGCAGTCCTGTACTTTCTGTCTAAAGAATCAGGCCTAAATAATAAACATTTAGAATTTATCATGGCTCTACTTAAATATGCCGCTGGATCAAACTACTTTTGGTTTGATAACGAGTTCTACAAGCAGGACACGGGGGTGGCTATGGGGGCCAAATATGCCCCAAGCCTGGCCAATTTATTTATGGCCAAATGGGAGGAGGATGTCATCTTTTTAAAAAATGTACCCCAAGTGGCCCTATCGGCAAGGTACATCGATGACATCCTCCTCCTATGGGCCGGTGAACACGAGGATCTCAATCAGTTCATCTCTGATCTCAACTCTAATACCAGGGGGATCGAATTAAAATATGAGGCAAGTCAAGTAAATGTCCATTATTTAGATTTGAAGATCAGTATCAAAAATGGTGCCTTTGTCATCTCCACTTACTTCAAGGATACTGACCGTAACGCCTTTATCCCCACCGATAGCTGTCATCATGCACCTTGGCTGAAAGGAGTTCCTAAGAGCCAATACCTCAGGTTAAAGCGCAATTGTTCAGACCACCAAGAGTTCTTAGATCAAGCTGGGGTCCTAACGGAGAGGTTTTTGGAGAAAGGGTACAATGAGCGATCTTTGAGAGAAACCCTAGACCAGATCACAACTATAGATAGAGGGGAACTACTACAAGAAAGAGAACAGAGTGCGGGTAGTCAATTTCCGGATGGTGTACCTTTCATTACCTCTTATTCCATCCAACACCGTTCCATTTCACATTTAATCCACAAACATTGGCACATTGCCAGGAGTGATCCAGTGTTGAGGGAAATTTTACCACCAAAACCCAAGGTGATCTTTAAAGGGGTGCAGTCTCTTAGAAATAAGATCTCTATCAACGTTATTGACCCTCCCCTTAGAGGTATTGGTTTTTTCGATCAGCTTAAAGGCTACTACAAATGCAACAAGTGCCGAGTATGTGCCCTTAGTAGCAACCATCAAAGATGTGTAACATCATTTATCTCTACAGCCACATCGAAAGAATTTAAGATTGCACCATGTATCACCTGTGCATCCACAGGGGTGGTATATTTGGTCCAATGCCCTTGCGGGCTGCAATACGTGGGCCGGACCAAGAGATCGATGCAAGTAAGGGTAAATGAACATATTACAAAAATCCTAGCGGGCTTTAAGAACCACTCCGTGTCCAACCATTACAGGCTTAAACATCATAAGGACCCCTCTAATACCCTATTCCTCGGGATTGATAAATATAAGGCGCATTGGAGGGGAAGTAATCTGGTGAGGGAAATTTCCAAAATGGAAATGGGGTGGATCCATCGCTTGAAATCATATAGCCCTCATGGCCTGAATATTGAAACTGACGTGAATGCTTTTATTAACAACGCCTGATGTGAACCTCTGCAAAGGGTCCCATGGAAACAGACGCGGTTTTCAAGTTCGTCAAGTTTTTAAATTTAAATTCTAAACTGTAGCTATACCTACGTTTTGGGTTTTTGTCCAGAATTCGGATACAAAGTTTGTTCCTATAGGATTCTTATACTTTGTATAAAGAATGTACTATAGCCTCAAAATATTTTCACATTAAATATATTTAGTTATATTGTAGCACTGGTTTGGCCGTTTTTGGCCCTTCCCCCTTGGGGTTTTTTGATAAACTGGGTGGACCTAATATTTATGTATAAGATTATTTTTTCACTGAACACATTTATTCACTTTCACATAAGTTAATCAAATAAAATAAGCACTAAAAAAGAATAACTTATATTCAATATTTAAACTCATATCCTTGGGCCATTAAGGATCCTTGGATCACGCTGATCATAGGGTGTGTATCACAACAAGCCCCGTGATTTGTTTGTGTTTTTTTCATATAAATTTTAATTTTTATTATATTAAATTTATTTTTCCTTTTTTTCTAATGGCTTTTAGTACACTATAAAGCCTCATATTATTTAGTTAATAAGATGAAATAAATAATTTTTGATGAGGACTTTATTAAATATTATATAAGAGTCTAAGAATCTCTTTTGGATATATTCGATAAATCCCATAAAAAATCTTTTGTTAGGTTAGAGGCTTTGATTCCTCTTAAACCATGTACTGTCAGGAATGAATTTATCTCCTTCAAAAAGAGATTTTAACTTAATCCACAAGATGGCCACACTGAGCTAAGGGAATTTTGTCTTGTGCCGGATGTATAGATCTTCCCTCGGTTCTCCTGTCCTCTTTATGTTGTATGTACAAGGACTACATTTTTTTATATTTATATTACTAATCCGTAGAGAGTGAAACTCCATCCTCGTTATAAAAGCGATGGTGAATGCTTTATACTCTTTTCCCTGGCCGCGCTATTGTGCGCGGTTGTATGGGCAAATTTTTCCCTCAATAAAGATGGCGGGGTCAGTTTCTATGGACCACCCTTTGCATTGAGTGGCTGCTATATAAGGTGCCTCACTGTTGCTAGCCCTACCCCCATTGAGAACGTCCAATAGGACAAAACGCGTCTGGAGGCAGCGTCAGTGACGTCACCACGCCTAGGAGGAGGGCTCCTCAAGCCGGCCGACTTTTTATCCACATTTACATGCTGTTTTTATACTGCCTAAGTGTAAGTACATTACTTTTTAATAAATCTGTTATACCTACGGTATCACGCTATTGCGTCCCTTTCTGTCTTCCTGCCTGCATGTGAGCCGGATTGGGTTACGTTTGTCGTTTTGCTGTTGTATTGACGGGTTGCGTTGCGTCCTAAACCGCAAACACGCATCACTTTCAACACCAAGGCTGCCATTTCGACTGGGAATCTTGAAACATCTTAGCCCAGGGGATTTAAAGGCCGTGGCTGGGCTATAGCCAACTGCACTAAAGGCTTGCTATCTGGTAATATACATTTCTGGAGGTGGGATCTCACACACTGTATGCATGTCACCAGGTGCATTGAAAAGTTAACATCTCTACATGCAAATCAGCCTCTGATTAATACAGTGATTCTGTCTTTGCTGGAGAACCAGTTGAAAATCCACTATTATTTATACCATCTGAGGACTGTTTAACTGTTATATTCATTTGTTTTGACATTTGGCGCGGCTTTTATATTGTTTTATTTAGCTCATCTGACACTCCAACCGTCCAACAGACATCAGACATCCCATTTGCCCAGAATCAAGACGAGACACGCATCTCTATACTTGTTCCAAATGTAATGACAATTTTAATGGTTTCTTCTCAGTCTTATATACAGTACAACCATGTGACAGTATTCAAAGGGAAAATGAGATCTCCACCCCGCTAATCACACACTAAGGCTAATTACTAAACATTCTAGACATGTCGGCGCCGGCCTATAATTATCATCATCTCATCACTGCACATTCCTTCATTAATAGAATAACAAACAAAACACCATCACACACTGAGTTCCCTAGGCAGACGTTCTGTCTCTGACAAGTACATTCCACACATAAACAGTATTTAGCATACATAATTAGAGGTCTGGGAGCAGACCTGGATTAACACCTTTACACAAGGACAATGAAATGTCTTCCAGGCCCTGACTCAATTAGCATGTCACTAGTCAGGGCTAATCATAGAATGAGTCACCACATTGAATAGCCAACAACTTGTGATATCTCAAGACATCCTGCAAACACGATTTATTATTAATGTCCCATCTCATGTAATACATGAATTATGATTAGCCACCCTATGCCCAAAAGGGGCACAGGGTGAACTTAGACCCAAGAGTTCTTAGGGCCGCTGGCACAGGAGTATCCCCCATCCTCACAAAGTCTCTGGGGGTCACGGGTCATCCTGTTACATATGTTTTTTTTATTCATACTTATTGAGATGCTTATTATCGTCTGAGGAGCAGTGGGTCATGCTCGGGCTCTGTGGCGGAGGACGGTGCGGTAGCTACACTGGCGGATATGAGTGAGACAGATGCCTATGGTGTGATGGTATGGAGTCTGCAGGAGCGATGTCCAGCTGCTCAGGTGGATATTGGCGGCTGCCGATAAGATGTCAGCGGCTGTAGATGGAGTGTACCAGCTGCTCCATCCTTGGATACTGTCACAGTAGTATCCAAGGATGGAGCCGCTGTATACACTCAATCTACAGCTGTCAACATCCCAGATAGGCATATTTAATGTTAAGGGGCACACTGATGGGCACATTTTATGTTAAGGGACACGCTGATTGGTATATTTTGGTGTGCTTCTTAACATAAAATGTGCCCATCTTCATGCCCCTTATTTTGTTAAAGGGGCACGCTGATGGGGACAACTGATGTAAGGTAGCACTGTGATGGGGGCACCTAATGTAAAGGAGCACTCTGATGGGCACACCTGATGTAAGGGCCTCTCTGATGGGCACACCTGATGTAAAGCATCACTCTGACGAGCACACCTAATCTAAAGGGGCATACTAATGGGAGACGCCATATGTAAAGGGGGATTCTAATGAAGAAACCTGATGTAAAGTAGCACTGTGATGGGGACACCTGATATAAGGGTGGTGCCGGTGGCAACTGATTTATGGGGGTAGTCTGATGGGGGCACAAAGGGACTCATTGAGTACTAAAAGTCTGCGCGTTAGGGGGCGCAAATTACTTGCCTTGCCCCGGGCACTGACAGCCCACGCTACGCCACTGATGGGGGGACAAGTCTGTGAGGGGGGGTCAGTCTGTGATGGGGGGTCAGTCTATGATGGGGGCACCAGTGTGATGGGGGGTCAGTCTGTGATGGGGCACCAGTCTGTGATGGAGGCACCAGTCTGTGATGGGGGGTCAGTCTGTGATGGAGGCACCAGTCTGTTATGGGGGGGGGGCAGTCTGTGATGGGGGGGGGTCAGTCTATGATGGGGGCACCAGTCTGTGATGGGGCACCAGTCTGTGATGGGGGGCAGTTTGTGATGGGGCACCAGTCTTTAATGGGGGCACCAGTCTTTGATGGGGGCACCAGTTTGTGATGGGGCACCAGTCTTTGAGTGTGGGTGAACTTAAACTGTATCGCTATGCTGTGGTTCCTGTAGGCTTTGTGTGCGTGCAGTAGGCCGGGGGGGTTGGGGGGCCTCTATGTCCATTTTGCTTTGGGCCCCCAAATTCCTTCAAACGGCCCTGGTCCTGACTTGCCTGCTTGCCCCCTCCCCCCTTAAGAGGCTTTCTCCACACCAGGGAGAAAGCTTTGCATTACAATGTGTTACAGACAGAAGAACAGGAAGTGAGGATTTCTCAGAAGAAATAAGGACATTTAAAAGCAAAATCGAAGGATGAGGTAAGTGAAGGAGGACTGTACTAAGGTAAAGGAAGCTATTTAGGGAAAAACATGTTTTTCCTTTTACAACCCCTTTTAGTTTCATTCATCCTTTTCAGGTCTCATATTTTGGTTCTTCTACAGTATGTGATTTATATTGCCTTCCTCTCCTCCTTTCTGCTCTGCACTTATCTTCCCTGCTTCTACTGTCTCCTACTGTCACTCTTGTGGAGGCATTGGTGATACTATCCTTTTTCTCTTTCCCTGGATGAGGCAGTTGGACTGATGTAACATTGCTGACTGGTGGTTTCCTCGATCCATAGTGGACCTAGCCAAGCTTGATCCCACTTACATTTCTTGCTGTTTATGATCTTGGCCACAGAGCAAGTTTTTAGCATTCATGTGGGAAATTGTGTTAGTCCTGAATATTATAAAGCTTGCTGGCTAGTAATCTCATTAATCACACTTATCCCAGAATCTATATTGCAGATTAATCTATCAGACTGACTGCCACACCTGTCCCCAGAGAGTGACAGTAAACACCTCTGACCATACCATTGTTCTACCCCGTGTGTGATGCTGGACTACTCTGGTCTGCTCCCCTCCCCTGCTGAGGATGGTGGGTATACCTGTGAAACGCATTGAGAAATCAACAGATTGTCCACCCATTGAAGACACCTTCAAAGACATTTTAATATAGAGTGATTGTTACAGTTGTGGTGTCTGTTACTTCAAGAGGGGGGGGGGGGGCAATTGAGTGAGGTTTCTCTTATACACTATATGTGATTTTTATATTTTAATAATAAAAGCTTAATGACTTTTATATTGAGTGTTTAGTTTGGCACCTCAAAAGTCCACATTATTTTTCTTATTTTTGGACTATATGAATAGGATGTCGGTGCATCTGGCAATCCATTGACCTTATTAAATTCTAGTGTCTCCTAATTGTTTCCTGCTCTGCCCTCATTTTCTCCGGTCACCTTCTCACTTACTCCCTGCCTCAAGCAGGCCATACGCGGTCGAATTTCGAACAATTTTTTTTTTTTTTTTAAAGTGTATTTTGTGCGTGTACTCGAGAGAGAGGAGCCGGACTGCAGGAGTTGGGAGGCCTCCCCCAGAGGCAATCTGCCACCTTTCTCCATGCCCCGGGTGGCAATGGCAGGTGTGTGAGGGGGTCCTCCCACATAGCCTGCCCTACCTGCTCCGCTTTGAAGCCCAACGGGGCAGAGGGACTCCCTATAAGGGAGTGAGAGGATTTGCCCGCTCAACCAGCCCCGTTAGTCCTTCGCCTCTCTTTTTTTAGAGACCGCGTGGTCAAAGTGCGTGCATGTCAACCCAATTTCGAGTGCGTGTAAGTGTGGTGGTTTTTGTGGGAGGGGGGTGGGCGTACTAAGCGCAGGCTTACCTCGCATAGCACACCCACCGGGAGCCAGGCTGAGACCACCAAACTCAATTCACATGTAGCCGAGGCCGGGATCTGAACCCCTAGCTGCAGAGGTGAATGGCTTATCAGCGTAGTGCCAATCGCGTTGAGCCACCGCAGCTCCCGAACAAATTTTCTTTTCAAAATTAGAACGTTCGTTTTTTTGTGATCCGATGATGCCACCATTGATTTTCAAAATTCGGCCGACCAAACTTTCATGTTGCCGGGAATATTCTTTTCTCTCCGGTGATATTCTTTTCTCTCCGTAAATATTCGTTTCTCTCCGGGAATTTTCTTTTCTTGCACATGCACATTTTTTTTTCTATTACATTTCTCGCACGATTCTCCCATCATTGATCAGAAAATTGTTAGTTTTTCCGAAAATTTCCAACATCGGATTTCTCAAATTTGTTTGCCGCACGAAAATCGGCTGTTGCTGCAGCCCACTAATGGTGCGAAATTCATAGGAAAAGTCTTTGATACGATTTTCGAAAGAAAATTATTTCGAAATTCCTATCTCATATGGCCGGCTTCAGCTCTCTTTTCCATTTTAGGTCACCTGCTACTGCCTCCTGCTAATTAAATCTTCTGATGGCTCCTTCTCATCTCTCCACTTAGCTCCCTTTCTATGTCATATGGCTTCCACAATTTCTTCCTGCTACTGCCACTGCCACTGTCTCCCTGCTGCCTCAATGCTCTATTTTCTTCTCCCAGTTGTGGCTTCTGCCACAGTGTCTGTCTCAATGTTGAATTTATTTTTCACGGCTCCAGCTGCTGCCACTGTTATCCACCTAATCTCCTGCATTTGGTTTACCTGTCCATCTTATCCTGGTATCCTGTTTCAATGTGAATGTTGCTGGGAGTGGGAGGTTTTAGTGCATCTCAAAATGGCTTATTTTTGAGCCAGAACTAAATTTTGTCATGTTACAACCAAAAACGTAAATGTATTTTATTGGGATTTTGTGTGATAGACCAACACAAAGTGGCACATAATTGTGAAGTGGAAGGAAAATGATAAATGGTTTTCAATTTTTTTTTACAAATAAATATGTGAAAAGTGTGACGTGCATTTGTATTCAGCCCTGTTTACTCTGATACCCCTAACAAAAATCTAGTGGAACCAATTGCTTTCGGAAGTCACCTAACTAGTACATCGAGTCCACCTGGGTATAATTTATTCTCAGTATAAATACAGCTGTTCTGTGGATTTCTCAGAGGTTTATTAGAGAAACTTAGTGAACAAACAGCATCATGAAGGCCAGGGAACACATCAGACAGTTCAGGGATACAGTTGTGGAGAAGTTTAGAGCAGGTTAGTTATAAAAAAAATATCCCAAGCTTTGAACATCTCACGGAGCAGTGTTCAATCCATCATCTGAAAATGGAAAGAGTATGACACAACTGTAAACCTACCAATACATGGCCCTCCACCTAAAATGACAGGCCAGGCCAGGCAAGGAGAGCATTAATCAGAGAATCAGCCAAAAGGCCCATGGTAACTCTGGAGGAGCTGCAGAGATCCATAGGTCCGGTGGGAGAATCTGTCCACAGGACAACCATTGGTTGTGCCCGCCACAAATCTGGTCTTTATGAAAAAGTGGCAAGAAGAAAGCCATTGTTCAAAGTGTTTGCAGTTTGTGAGAAGCCATGTGGGGGACACAGCAAATATGTGAAAAAGGTGCTCTGGTCAGATGAGACCAAAATCGAGCTTTTTGGCCTAAAAGCAAAACACTGTGTGGTGAAAAACTAAAACTGCACACCACCCTGAACAAACCATCCCCACTGTGAAACATGGTGGTGGCAGCATCATGTTGTGGGGTGCTTTTCTTCAGAAGGGACAGGGAAGCTGGTCAGTTTATGGAAGGATGGATGGAGCCAAATACAGGGCAATCTTAGAGGAAAACCTGTCAGAGTGTGAAAAAGACTTGAGACTGGGGTGGAGGTTCACCTTACAGCAGGACAACGGCCCTAAACATACAGCCAGAGCTACAATGGAAGGGTTTAGATCAAAGCATATTTGTGTGTTAGAATATTCCAGTCAAAGTCCAGACCAAAATCCAAATGAGAATCTCTGGCAAGGCTTGAAAATTGCCGTTCACAGATGCTCTCCATCCAATCTTGGGCTCGATTCACATATATGCATGTTGCTTTTGAGCGTTTCTGCAGTGCCTTTTGTGGTGCTTGCCATGTTTTTGGACACACGTTTTTGCCGGGATTTGCGCTTTGTATTTTTTTTTTACACTGTATATAGCTGGTTGCTAAGGAGGGGGCCGGAAAGGGGGCCGCCGTGTCCTTAACTACTTGCCGACCGCCCACCCTTGTTATACGTCATCACTTTGAAGATGGATATCTCAGTAACGGCAGCAGCTGCTGCCACAACCAAGATATTCATCTCTTCAGTGGGCGGTTCTGTCAGCGATAACGGCGGTCCCCGCGGCGGATTCGCCGCGAGATCGCCGTTATCGGTGGCGGGAGAGGGGCCCCCCCCTCCCGCCGCTCTCCCGCGCCCTCCGCCGCTTA
Organism: Rana temporaria; assembly: GCF_905171775.1. NCBI lineage: Eukaryota > Metazoa > Chordata > Amphibia > Anura > Ranidae > Rana > Rana temporaria. The sequence goes on along the minus strand of NC_053495.1, from coordinate 110,211,633 downwards.
CCGTAGCCGTCGGTAGCGGCGGAGGAGATCGGGACCATTCGGCTGCTGACTGGGGTTGCGAGTGAAGGAAAAATCTCCTTCACCCGTCCCCATAGCTCTGCTGGGCGGAAGTGACGTCAAAACGTCAGTCCCGCCCAGCGTCTTAAAGCAACATTTTTTTTTTGTTATGTGAAAAAATGACAGTTTCACATTTTTTATTTTTTTTTGCATTTAAGCCTAAATATGAGATCTGAGGTCTTTTTGACCCCAGATCTCATATTTAAGAGGACCTGTCATGCTTTTTTCTATTACAAGGGATGTTTACATTCCTTGTAATAGGAATAAAAGTGATAATTTTTTTTTTATTATTTCAGTGTTAAAAATTGTAAAATAAATAAAAATAAATACGAAAACCCCCAAAACATTTTTTAAAGCGCCCTGTCCCGACGAGCTTGCGCGTAGAAGCGAACGTATACGCGAGTAGCGCCTGCATATGAAAACGGTGTTCAAACCACACAAGTGAGGTATCGCCGCGATCGTTAGAGCAATAGCAATAATTTTAGCCTTAGGCCTACTCTGTAACTCAAAAAATGCAACCTGTAGAATTTTTTAAACGTCGCCTATCGAGATTTTTAAGGGTAAAAGTTTGACGCCATGCCACGAGCGGGCGCAATTTTTAAGTGTGACATGTTGGGTATCATTTTACTCGGCATAACATTATCTTTCACAATATATAAAAAAATTGGGCCAAATTTATTGTTGTCTTATTTTTTAATTTAAAAAAGTGATTTTTTTCCAAAAAAAGTGCGCTTGTAAGACCGCTGCGCAAATACGGTGTGACAAAAAGTATTGCAATGACTGCCATTTTATTCTCTAGGGTGTTATAAAAAAAAAATATAATGTTTGGGGGTTTTTAGTAATTTTCTAGCAAAAAAAAATGTTTTAGTCTCGTAAACACCGAATCTGAAAAACAGGCCCGGGGCTTAAGTGGTTAACAACCGATGAGTCATCAGCTGTCCGTTAAAAAAAAGAATTGCCGGCTAAAAAAAAGCGTGGGGTCCCCCCTCCGGTCCATATGAGGCCCTTGGGTCTAGTATGGATTCAGAGGGGACCCCCATGCCAAAATTCATACCAAACCCTTATCCAAGCATGCAGCCCGGAAGGTCAGGAAAGGGAGGGGACAAGGGAACGCCCCCCCCTCCCCTGAACCATACCAGACTGCATGCCCTCAACATAGGGGGATAGGTGCTTTGGGGCAAGAGGGGCTCTGCACCCCCCCACCCCAAAGCACCTTGCCCCCATGTTGATGAGGACAATGGCCTCCTCACGACATCCCTTGCCCGGTGGTTGTCGGGGTCTGCGGCAGGGGGCTTATCAGAATCCCAGATCCCGCCCCCCCTAATACCAGATCCCGCCCCACTATGTGAATGAGTATGGGGTACATTGTACCCCTACCCATTAACTAAAAAAAAGAAAAAAGTAGTGCAGTGTTAAAAAAAATACAGTAGACAGTTTTTGACAAGTCTTTTATTAAAAATATCTTCTTCTTCTTCCTCCGGTCTTCCTCCATCTTCTTCCACATCTTCATCCTCCGGTCTTCTTCTCCCCCTGCTTCTTCTTCCGCTTTTCTTCTTTCTTCTGTCTTCTTTGTCCGGTGTTCTTCTTCCTCTGCCGCCGGCGACCCTCCTTCGATGCTGCGTCCCGCTGATCTGTCGGCACCGATGTTCTGCATTTCTTAAATAGCGATGAGGGTGTGGCAATCAGATTACGTCATCCGGAAGCCATGCCATCTTGTGACATCGTCCGTGGCATGATGGGTCTTCTCCGGACGTGCTCTGACAGACCACGCGTGTGTGATTTCTCCTGCACGCACGCTCTGCCATGACGTTGTGTATTTTGCAGCGCAGTTGACGACGCTCAGTCAGGGCTTATGCCTTCCGGGACACAGAGGAAGCCACGTGGAGGCAACTTCCATTGCAGACAGAGTACTATCACCTTGGGAGGGGGGAGGTGGCACCTGCATCCTATTATCCAATCTTCCCTACTTAATATAAGCAATATAAAAACCCCAGGCTGCATAAGGATCACTGCATGATTCCCTGCACAAGCAGGATGAATGTCTTCTACTTTAAGACATTGTGAGGGTAGGACCCTGTGCTGTGTGAAAAATGGCTGGTTTACGCCAAATTCTGGAGAGAAAGACACATTAATTGGACAGCTGTGTCTTCTGCTTTTTAAGTCTGACCTGAACATCGCTCAGGGCCCCACCCCACAGACAGGAGGTCTGTGCTGGGAGTCAGGTGACTCCCAAATCTCTCTGAGAGAAGTCAGAGTGGATGCTTCTTTGCAGGAGGCAGATGTCATTAAGGACTGGAGAAAGCGAGGCTTGAGTTTGACTCCAGGAAACTGTTCTGAGGGACAGAAATTCCCCATCAAGACGCTGACAGAAGAAGCTAGGTGTGTGCTTACTGTTGGGAAATGGGTAGTTCTGAGGAGCAGAACTTGGGCCTATGCTACAGGCCTGAAACAGACAGATGGCAAGAATAAGATAGGTGTGTGCTTAAAGCGAGTTTTGCAAGATACAGGAATGGTGGAACCCCCCTGCGAGGGCTGCTATTTGTATTTGTGAACTTTTAAATAAAATTGGGCTACCAGGCCCTTAAACTCAGTTCTGGATTGGCGTACTCACTGGAAAACGCATCTATCGCTGGAGTCTAATAACCCCAATCTTATAACATGTTTTAATGTAAGTACAGCATTTCCTGTGTAGGATCCACTGGCTTGTTTTGCCTTAATTGCCAGAATTACAGTCTAGGCTGTAATTTATATAATATATTGAACTTGAATTTAAATTTAAACTTATATCCTTACCCTTAATATTGCAATCCGAGTTTTCTATTTGATCACCTTGATGAATCATATTCAGCCAACAGTAACTCTCATGACATCGCTATTTTATTTCATTTAATTAATAATTGTTTTAATCCAAAATTCACTACATTTGCACCTAAAGGTTCGTACACATGGTCGGACATCCAACAAAATTTCCCTTGGATTTTTGACTTAATTGATTTGTCCGATCACACCCATAGCATACACACACTCGGACTTTTTCGTCAACCAACACGAACGTAGTGACGTTTTAACGTACGGCCACGCGATTCAAAGAGGAAGTTCAATTTTCGTACGTCCCGCGTTGCGTTCCATCAGCTACTATATAGTTAGTTGACGTTTCGTGTGAGTGCTTTCCCGATTTCCATTTTCGTGCCTTTTTGCTCGTTACTTTGCGTGCGTTCGCTCGATAACGAGATGTTGCGGAATCCAGCGAGAGAACGGGCTGTTTATGGTCTTGGAGTTCTGGCTATTGCTCAAGCCCGGACCAAGACCAGGAAGAGGAGGACTGTTTGGACCAAAAATTGGTTGCTTCATCGGGACCAATTTTCACATATGTCATTGCTGAGGGAGCTGCAAGAAAATAATCCGAATGATTTTCGGAACTATCTTCGGATGTCAGATGCCTGCTTCCAGCGTCTTCTAAACTTGCTGTCCCCATATATTAGCAAGAAGGACACCTGTATGAGGCCTGCTATTCCTGCAGAGCAACGGCTCATAGCCACTTTGCGATACTTGGCGACAGGAAGAAGTCTCCAGGACATCAAGTTCACCACTGGGATCTCTCCCCAGGCTCTGGGACACATAATTCCGGACACTTGCTGTGCCATTATTCAAGTCCTGCAGAAGGACTATATTCGGGTAAGTTGTTTTCTTTGTTTTCACATTTGATACACTTCATGATTTCTCCAAAATATTTTATTAGTACTTTGTCTTATTTGTATATATTATGTTATTGTCTACCCTCTGGTGTGACAGTCACAAAAACCCAAGTCGGTTGCAACCTGATCCTTCCTTGGTTCACCATATTGGTCCCATGGAAAAGGAGAGAGTTCTTACCACTTGCCAAGCTTTAAGCATTCAACATTATCTACCCAAAATGTATTTAATCTACCACCAGAGGGAGTCAGGAAGCATATTATTTGCTCTGCTTGTTAATTGTTATTCCACAAATGTTTGGATATATTTTAGTGTTCTCTTGCCCCTATAATGTATGTTTTCAAAATGCTGATAATATTTTGTGCTCAAGTATTAACTAATTTTTCTTTGCTTCACTCCACAGTTTCCTTCAAACCCTGAGGAATGGCAGGATGTTGCAGCCCAGTTTGCCAATCAGTGGAATTTTCCCAACTGTGGGGGTGCCATTGATGGCAAACATGCCCGAATTGTTCCTCCACCGGCCTCAGGCTCTTATTTTTATAATTATAAGGGCTTTAACAGCATAGTTCTGCTTGCTATTGTTTCAGCAAATTATGAGTTTTTATATGTTGATGTCGGTATGAATGGTCGTCATTCCGATGGAGGTGTCATGGCTCATACCGAATTCTATCAGCGTCTTACGTCTGGCACCTTACATTTGCCACCTGCGCAGGACAACGTGGAGGGCCTCAACTTTGTATTTGTGGCAGATGAGGCGTTTGCTCTTGGGGAACATCTTTTGAAGCCCTTTCCAATGAGGAACCTCACTCGTGAGCAACGGATATATAACTATAGACTATCTCGTGCCAGAAGGGTGGTTGAAAACGCCTTTGGCATTTTGTCATGTCGTTTTAGGCTTTTTCTGACTGCCATTCACTTGGCGGAATACAAAATAAATCATGTGGTTTTGTGCTGCTGCATCCTCCATAATTTTCTACGGAGGAATGCTGCTAACTACATAGGTTCCGGGCATACTGATGACCCCTCAGGTGGACGTCCAGCTGAAGATGCAGTGATGCCAGCCCTGCAACAAACTAGACCTGATGTCTCCTCCCAGAATGCCCGTCTGGTGCAGGAGCAATATATGGACTATTTTGTGGGTAGAGGGGCAGTGCCTTGGCAGCAAGATGTCCTTTAGTTTTTTGTTCCTTTCTGATGTTCCTTTTGAAAACCTTAAATTAGTTTTCAAGATGCTGTTATGTGTGTTTATTACTATTATTTTACTGATTAATGAAATGTTGCTGTGATTACCATAAAATATTTTGAACCAAAAAAATGTTGAATTAGCCTTTCTAAAGTTACAAACAGCTATGTGTATTATTATTATGCCTTTTGTTTCTGCTACACCCCTTTTCCATATGCAAATATACTGGTAGTAGTGATCAGATAAATAATAAGCCACAAAATGTTTGAAAAAATATATTTGTTCAATCCTGCACAATCCAATGTCACTTTTTGGCAGTTTACAAAATCAAAAAACATTGGTAGTTCAGGAATAACACAATTGTGTATTTTTTGGGTTAAATGCTAAACATTCATCTTTTCAAACTCAGCCCTAGACATTGTCAAGTGTTTTTTGAAGAAATGTTTCCATTTTCAGCTTTCTTCACGCAACAAAAACAAATTTACAAATGTAAATGTCTGTCCAGATGCACTTTTGTTCATTCTGTGTTCCATTTTTGGGTGTGGCAAAAATGCATGCACAGTGGTCTCCATGCGCTCCGTGGGTTGTGGTTGGCTGTAGCTCACAACATGTAGTTATCCTTATCACCGGAAACGGACTACCATGTTGTGAGCTAGAGCCGACCGGAACCATAATGGAGTGCATGTCAAACCCTGTGCCTGCATCTTTGTCGCATACAAAAATGCACACCAAAATGAATGGAACTGCGTCTGATGTGAACTGACCCTTAGCACAGTCTTTAGCAACTCTCCTTCTCCTGGTGCAATCCCAGGGTCAGAATGATAAGTTGTTCCACTTTGGTCCTCGATACATTGGGCATTTCTATATGTGCATTTTTGTCTGATTTTAAGGTCAAGCCCTTAAAAAATTACAAAATGACATTTGTAGGCACCAGGAGAAGAAGAGTGGATAAACACTCAGCTGAGACCCTGAAATCACACATAAAGATAGTCATTTTGTGGTAATGACCAACCATTAAAACTTTTTTTTTGGCGAAAAAAGACACATTTTCCAAAATGTGCGTAGTGCAAATAGAATTAGTGCAAATTCTTTGAATTATCACAAACTAAGCATGTGCAAACAAGGCTAATTACAAATATTTCCATGATAAAACCTTGAACACGAGGGAACATTTGTAATTAGAAAACAACGATAGAAAACAACTAAAATTTTGCTAACAGGTCGTAATAATCCCGGATTCGTCTCTGAACACCAGTGGCAGCCTCCTTGAGATTTTCCAGCTCTGTCATTGCCTGCAGCATATCAGCACTGATCCGACCAATAGTGCATCCTGGTAGTTGGTGGCCATCATGTGTTTGATGGTGAAGTGACTGAGGCAATCCAAAAAAAATAAAAAATTAACAATGGGGTCTATTTTCAGGAAATACTTACCTAAACCTAGACACTCAATTAGTCCTAACAACCTTTTTCATCTTCATAATACACCTACACTACTAGTGAATGTACACACTACAGATAATACTCTGTAAATCTTGGGCCAGGTGCATATCCATGTGTCTTCACATGCATCTACCTAAACACCACTGCCACCTCTCCCTTCTAGATGCTCAAATGTTGAATACACTAAATAATTTGCTATTGTGGTGTAGGCGTGTGTGGTGTGGACCTAGAAACAAGAAACAGGTGTTGATTTTGCAAGGCACATGTTCCAAAAACTTACTGGGGCAAACAACAACCTCCGAAGGCTCATCTTGCATTTCTTGCACTCCTTCACCCTCAGCATATCTGGTGTCTGGGGATGTGCTGTCGACTGGTGGCTCTTTGCTGGGTCCGGCACTATCCTCCAAATCCTGCAAAGGTTGGTGTTGAGCACACTCACAATCCTCTAAAATGAAAGAATAAATCATCTATGAATCCTCGCCAAAATTACATTATATTAACATAATCACATGTGCTGCTTTTAAAGTCCACCAACCTTGCCCTGGTGAACCAGTTTGCGCCACACTAGTGCACTACACTATGCATTATTACAATAAACGCAATGCTAGGGAACAGGAGTATGATGTCATATAAAATGTATGAAGACATGTCTATATATAGGCCACATTAAACAACTCAGGCAGATGGCACCCATCACTCTTGTTTGCTATGGCAATATGGTTTATATGATGTGAAATCTAGCAGGCGTGACTCTGTGTGACTCTGATCCCCAGGGCCTCTCCTCTACCCATCTCTACCCTGTAAATGTGTCATTAATGGTCAGTGATGAGCCACGCATCTAACATAAAGTGTAATGTACCCCTTAAGTTCAGTCCTGACACCATGGCGTTTGTCCTACAGTATCTCTAAACACCCAGGCCCGTCGCAACAGGACAGGCAAGGCAAGCAATTGCTTGGGGCCCCGAGCTAGAGGGGGGCCCCCAAGCTGGCTCGCCTGTCTGCCTGCTGCTATGTTCACAGGCTCCCCGCGAGCCCCCCTCCTCCCCCACGGAGAGCCGCACAGCTGAATCCTGGAGTTCAGTGCCGAAGCGTGCAGTTGCACTGAACTCCAGGATTCAGCTGTGCGGCTCTCCGTGCGGGAGGAGGGGGGCTCGCGGGGGGGGGCGTTTCTCCGCCCCCCGTAAAGTGGCGCGGTCACCGGGGACAGTGCAGCCGTCCCTCTCTCTCCACTGACTGCAATACATTACACAGTCACACTTCGGCTCCTCCCCCCCTCATGGCTCAATGTGTACACAGCCAGGAGGAGGAGCCGAGGAGAGACACGAGTGCTGCACAGTAAGCAGGAGGTAAGGAGCCCCCCTTAAGCAGATTCGAGGTGAACTATTGAAGTGATGGGAGAGGAGAGGGTGGTATGGTGATATGTGCTGGGGACTGATTTGAGAGGGAAGATGATATGTGCTAGTGTGTGTGTGGGGGGGGGGTCCGATCCCCCCCCCCCACTAGCACATATCATCTTCCCTCTCAAATCACTCCCCAGCACATATCCCCATACCACCCTCTACCCCCCCCAAATTAAGATGCTCTGTTCCCCTGTGCCCATCCCACCCTGTCCCCATCCCACCCTGTCCTCATCCCACCCTGTCCCATCCCACCCTGTCCCCATCCCACCCTGTCCTCATCCCACCCTGTCTCATCCCACCCTGTCCCCATCCCACCCTGTCCCCATCCCACCCTGTCCCCATCCCACCCTGTGCTCATCCCACCCTGTCCTCATCCCACCCTGTCCCCATCCCACCCTGTCCCCATCCCACCCTGTCCTCATCCCACCCTGTCCCCATCCCACCCTGTCCTCATCCCACCCTGTCCCCATCCCACCCTGTCCCCATCCCACCCTGTCCCCATCCCACCCTGTGCTCATCCCACCCTGTCCCCCTGTGCTCACCCCACCCTGTCCCCCTGTGCTCACCCCACCCTGTCCCCCTGTGCTCATCCCACCCTGTCCCCATCCCACTCTGTGCTCATCCCACCCTGTGCTCATCCCAACCTGTCCCCATCCCACCCTGTACTCACCCCACCCTGTCCCCCTATGCTCACCCCACCCTGTCCCCCTGTGCTCATCCCACCCTGTCCCCCTGTGCTCATCCCACCTTGTCCCCCTCCCACCCTGTCCCCCTGTGCTCATCCCACCCTGTCCCCCTGTGCTCATCCCAGCTTGTCCCCCTCCCACCCTGTCCCCCTATGCTCATCCCACCTTGTCCCCCTCCCACCCTGTCCCTCTGTCCTCATCCCATGAAAATGACAGGACGAGTCTTAAAAAGGAAGGGGTGCGCAAGTTTCACCAGGCCTAGGGCAGCACAAAACCTAAATACACGAGTGTGTCCTGCCTGGCTCCCTCTCCCCTCCTCCTCCCTCTCCCCTCCTCCTCCCTCCCTCACAGTCCAGAGCCGCCAGTAGGAGGCCGCCCACCGGTTCCTGTAGCCTTTGTGTGCGTGCAGGGGGGTTGGGGGGCCTCTATGTCCATTTTGCTTGGGGCCCCCAAATTCCTTCAAACGGCCCTGTAAACACCCCTGTCACTGGCAAAAGCACATAAGCATTTTTATTAACTTACGTTTTGGGGCAGATTTGGGGCCTGTTGTCTCCCCTGTTCTCTCCCCTGTTGGAGCCCGGCCAAGGGAAGCCTCCCTTTGTCCCCTGTGGTGTCTTTCTCTGTGCCTTTGTCCTGTTGAAAAAATTAGAATACAGTATATTAAGGATTTGACAAAAGTAGACAAGACATAATAAAAACTTTACAATTGTAATGAACTGCTTTTAAACTTCCATTAACTTCTTCTGTAGGCCCCACCAGAAAAATAACTCATGAAATTTCATCCATCTATAATGTACAGACAAATAATTCTATAATTACATGTACTTACTTCTTTTGATAATGGTGCGGTGAATGGCTTCTAAATTTTCTTGCTCTCTGTGCTTCAAATCTGACCATCGTTTGCGGATTTGGTCTTTCGTTCGTTGGATACCATAATCTCCTTCCAATACCGCGAGGACCTTCTCCAGAACCCAGTCTTTATGGCTGTTGGGCCTATCATAATTTTCGAGTTTACAATCGTAATCGTACTTCTCAAAGATGCGAACCATCTCCACCATCTCCCCCTTGCTCATGGGGGTGGCCTTGTGTTTTCTATAAACGCCTCCACTGCGGGGCCTATTCGTTTTCGTGGGTTCCGCCATCACATTCTCCCTCACACATCCCAGAATGTCGCATGAAGAAAAAGGATTGTGGTCCCGCCCCAGCGTCATGACGCACGTAGAGCGAAGCTTCACGCATGCGTAGACTATATAAATCAAGAACGAGCGCTCGATGTCACGGACGCATGCACGAACCTAACAGAACGACTCTACGTGCAGCCGAAGTTCTACGCGGAACGAAGGTAGGTGAATACATTGGGACACTAGTGGTTACTGCATGATTTAGCTTAGAGCAAACAGAGATTGTATAAGCAGGTTAGGAAGTTACAGCAAGCACTTATTGGTCGTATTGTATCCTTTATTGCAGATATCTCATCCAAAAAATGCCGAAAGCAAAGGGTGGAAAGCTTAATTCAAAAGCCTTCATCACTGCTTTTATTGATCTCTATAGATCACACACATGTATGTGGCAGGTCACCAATAAAGACTACTCCAATAAAAATAAAAGGCAGGCAGCAATTGATGAACTGGTGGCAGAAGCAAAGACTGTGTACCCCAGGGCCAACGAGACCCAAATAAAAGCAAAAATTGGGAGCCTGAGGAGCACTTTTCAGAGGGAGCTCAAGAAGATTGAGTGTTCAAAAAGATCGGGAGCTGCAGCAGATGATGTGTATGTGCCCAAGCTATGGTACTTCAGCAGCCTGATGTTTTTAAAGGACCAAACTGAGCCACGAAAACATCTGTCCACACTTGCATCCGCATCAGCAGAGGCCACAGATACTGAGGCTGAACCAACTCAGGATGAGGAGGAGGAGGAGGAGGAGGAGGAGCTCAGCTTGACACAGGTATAGTATTCCTGAAAATATGTGCATTCAGATATACTATGATGTTAATGTGTTGTTATGATGGCAAGAAAAAAAAATGATGCTCCTTTTTCAGACACAGGACGTTGCCAGCCAAGAAGAGGCTGGGCCCAGCAGACAGTCCACACAATGTAGAATCCCTACACTGAACCCTCCTAGGAAAAGGGCCAAGAAGAGGCAACATCTGGATGATGCCACGGCTGAATTTCTAAGTAGGGCCACATCGGTCATCACCACAGCACCCGATAGTGCAGAAGGGTTTGGCTGTTTTATAGCAAACAAACTACGGGAAATTGATGCCGATCAAAGGGAGCTATGTGAGGGGATCATGGTCCAGCTCCTTAGCAAGGCCAGGAAACGGGAGCTAACCCCTATTTCACATGTCTGTGATTTCGAACACACACCTCCAGCCAATGTACAACAGGCCTACCAACAACAGACAGCCTACCAACCCCAGACAAGCTTCCAAGCACACCCAGCCTACCCACACCAGCCAACCTACCCACACCAGCCAGCCTACCCACACCAGCCAACCTACCCACCCCAGCCAACCTACCCACCCCAGCAAGCCCACCCACCCCAGCAAGCCAACCCACCCCAGCAAGCCAACCCACCACAGCAGCATGGGGGTCAGTGGCCAACTCAGAGCCCCGATTTTAGGGGATACTAATTTATATTGAAATATATATGATTTTGAACATATTTTTTCTATTATTTGTAGTTGAGTATGTATTTTTTGGTTTGGCTTAACAAAAAATGCTTGAATTATGGCATAAAATCTTTAGTTTTAATCTATTATTGTTTTTTGTATTGTGGTGGGAGTGTTAAAAAATATAACGCCTCAGCTGATGAGGTGTGAAGTGTGGAGAGTGTTGGCCAGTTTGGTATGCAGAAATATCAGCCTGTTGAAGTACCACAGCCTGGGCACATATATGTCTGCTGCTGCTGCTCCCCATCTTTTGGAGACCACAATCTTCTTGGGCTCCTTATATTTAAGTTAATGCTCAGGTCCCCAAGTTTGGAGATTCTAACCTAATTTATGTATGCCCTGGGGTACAGAGGCTTTGCCAAGTCAACCAGTTCTTCAATTGCTGCCTTCCTGTTGTTTTGTATTTGGATCTGTTATTCTTTTTCCCTTTTTTTGCAAAATAAAAGGATGATGCTAAAAACTCGTGGATTATGTGTGGAAAGTCAAATGTCAGTTTGTGAGTAGGCAGGCCCTTTGCTAAAATTGAAGGGACACAAATAGAGTAGTTATTACTTTGCCCAGCATAAAGAATTGTGGATATTTTGTGGTTTGGAATTTCAAAGAAATAACAAAAAAAAGGCTGGATTCATATCCAGAAAATACACTAATCCAAAGTAAATACATTTGTTTTTAATCCGTCCGTATCACCAGTTGAGCAGATGTACATATTAGGACATTCTAAAGAAAAAAAGAATATGCGCTGCTATTTGAGATTTCGAAACTTGCCGCGTGACGAATGAGCATTTTCGAATACGAACGCTAGTTTTACTAGACAGATGGCTTCCGGGTGTTCTTTATTTCGGGGCATGCGCATTTAGATTTTTTTGTAAAGTCCGATTGTTTTCTGTACACACGGTCGCACTTTGCACAATCGGACTTTTCGGAACAGAAAGTTGGTCCGTTCACAGACCCAACTTTTTGTCCGATTTAAGCCAAAAAAGTTGGTCCGATGGAACGTACACACAGTCGGAGAAATTTGAAAAGTGCCGGATTTTGAAGTTGGTTGGCCGAAAATCCGACCGTGTGTACGGGGCTTTACACTTTCACACATTTTTTTATTCTTTATCAATCATTTGGTTGATCTCATTCACTTTACAAGCACACCATTGTGTGTCATTACTAATTACCGTGTTTATTTTTCACCACTTATTCAGTGCAGTCTCCCACACACTGTTCACTTTAGCACCAACTATATACAATCGTTTTTAACCTAATAATATTCAACATGATATTAATACTATTAATCACAGGACACTAGTGTCTATGTAATCACCATATACATTGACAATAAGTATCCACAGTGGATATATACATCGATAATAACCCAACTTAGATATTCATAGCATTATTAGTCCAATTGTCCTTGACCTCCCTTTGATACATTGTTAATATTTAGTAAATTGTTGCATGTGCTGTCCTTTCCCTTGATGGGTGCTCACTACATGGCGTCTTGCAAGCCTTTTGGGCTGGTTTACATCCTCTGTAAGGCGGAGACGGCCATGGAATCCACTGGATCATCCAATTAATTTTACATTTTCTGGTTGCGAGCTCGCCTATTTCTCTCTCCAGCAGTAAATATAACATAATTATGTTCACTAAAATGAGTGCGTAATGTTAAATGTCTTTGTAACACTGAGATGTTTAATATATTTATTTAGGAGTTAACCATGCCCCAGAAGAAGATCATGATTATAATAGGTCAAAACGCGTCAGGGTTTCCATACAGTTCAAATATTTAATGCAATGCTGTACAAATATATGGTTGCCTTTCTGTACCATGGAATATGTATGTTCTCTTACAACCAGAATTTATATTTTTTAATGTTCACCTGTATTTACAATTTTTTTCAATACAGACTTTATGTAATCTCATACTTTTATTCGTATACCTTGCTGCATTAAAACCCCTGGGGGAACGTTCCAGTATTCAAATTTATTTTGGGATGTGCAGCTTGAGCTTTCACATGTGTATGATTCCTATTCTATCACAATGAACTCCCAAGCGCTTGACGCCTGTAAATGAGCCTAAATGCTTCTAAAAGCATTAAACACTTTTACAAGCGTCAGGCGTTTTTTCTGGCAAAAGGCTGCTGAGAAGAGGAGGGGCGTTTTTAAAGCATCCTGTGTGCATGAGGCCTTATAGCTTTAGGATAATCATTCACACAGCACACCAGGTGCGCCATGGCTCTGTCAAAGCGTGTCACATATCTGTTGGGTGCTGATTTTGCTATGGCTGTACAGTGGTACTCTGGAACACACAGTACACCCATAAAGTAACAAAGTCAGTACCCAACAGCATGTGACACGCTTTGACAGTGCCATGGAGCACCTGATGTGCTGTGTGAATGATTATCCTATGCTGAGAATCATAGGGCACTGTGAGGATGTGGATGATTCTATTAATCACTTGCCAACCGCCACATGTATATATACGTTGGCAGAATGGCACGGCTACGCAAAGGGACATAACTGTACGTCCCTTTGAACTCGATGTCCGCCAGTGACGGGACAGTGATCTACTGCTCCCTGTCATCGGGAGCAGTGATCACTGTTGTGTCACTCGTAGCCCAGCCCCTCCACAGTTAGAATCACTCCATAGGACACATTTAACCCCTTCCTCTCCTCCTAGTGGTTAACTCCTTTGCCAGTGTCATTTACACAGTAATCAGTGCATTTTTATAGCCATAATCGCTGTATAAATGACAATGGTCCCAAAATAGCATCACAAGTGTCCGATGTGTCCGCCATAATGTCGCAGTCATGATAAAAATCGCCGCCATTACTAGTAAAAATGTTTTTTATTAATTACAATGCCATAAATCTATCCCTATTTTGTAGACGCATAATTTTTGTGCAAACCAATCAATAAACGCTTATTGCAAATTTTTTTTTACCAATAATATGTAGAAGAATACACCTAAACTGAGGGAAAGAAACATTTTATATATTTTTGGGGGATATTTATTATAGCAAAAAGTATTGCTTTTTCTTTCAAAATTGTCGCTCTTTTTTTGTTTATAGCGCAAAAATTAAAAACCGCAGAGGTGGTCAAATACCACCAAAAGAAAGCTCTATTTGGGAGAAAAAAGGACGCCAATTTTGTTTGGGTGAAAAGTCGCACGACCGCACAATTGTCAGTTAAATCGACGCAGTGCCGAATCGTAAAAAATGGGACGGCCATTGGGCAGCCAAATCCTCCGGGGCTGAAGTGGTTAAGATTACAATGGGTATTGTAACACCTCAACTCACTGTGTGCTGCCCAGTGCCTGCCATGTTTGCCGCTGCCAAGATTAGCTTTACCGCTCCCTCCCTGTCAGCTGTCTCACATCGTTCCCTGAGACAGCAGAGCGGGTAAAGCACTGTACAGATCACTCTGCCGAGGATCAGAGAGGGAGAGCGGCGGCCGGAACACTAAAGCATGTGACTGGATGCAGGTTTGTATACCTCCGTCTGAAAATGAAAAAATAGTCCCTACTCAGCTCCCACCTCATGAGCCCCTTATGGTAGGGTGACCAGACATCCCCAGTTTCAGAGGACAGTCCCCTGATTGAGGACACTGTCCCCGGACCAAGTCTGCCCCTGGTTTTGTCCCCAGATTGGATTTATTGGGGGCAGGGGCAATTTCAAAGACAATCAGTGCAGAATTATAATAAAAAAAAATTGAATTACACACCCATACTTGCCAACTGTCCCGTTTTTAACGGGACAGTCCCGTCAAATAGGACCTAGTCCCGGCCAATTTAGCCTGCCGGGACTTGTCCCGGCTAGTGGGGAAGGAACGCAGACCGAAACAACATTGGCCGCCGCAGCTGTCCGCGATCCGTCCCCGGCGCTGAATGAGGATCAGGGGGGCCGCAGCTGAGTGAGGATCAGGGGGGGGGGGCGGTCAGCTCAGTCCGCCCCTGAAGGTTCCCCCCGAAAATCTGACTGCAGTCCCGAGCCGCGCTGGAGGGACGAGGTGGGTGGAGCTGCGCTGCTGGCTAGTCTTCCCCTGCCCTGGTTGCTAACGCCTGTGCCGCTTGGCGTGTAGCAACCAGTGACGTCACGGCTGCAACCCCCAATCAGCGTTGAAAGCGAGGCACATGAAGAATTTTACTTCCTCCTCCGCGCTACTGCTCCTGGGAGGCTGGGGTCCAACACAGCTGAGCTCCGAGTCAAGTGTGAGGCTGGCTTGAAGAAACAGCGAGGGAGTGGGAGAATCGCCACCCTGACCTGAGGCTGAGCAGCAGTAAGCGCAGCATCCCCGGCACCTCCCAGAGCATGTACACCACCTCCACGTCGGCTCCCAGTCCCAGCTGTGACAGCCTGTCATCAAGAAGAAGGATGGTCTGGCCGAGTGCCCAGGGGACGAGGATGGGCGGGAGGTAGGTGCATCACACACCTACCCACTACAGACAGGGGCTGGGACAGGAAGGACCGCAGGCCAGGCTAGGGGGTCAATTTCACTCACCCCCTCTCTCTCCCATCCATCTCCCTCTCTCATCTATCCCCCTCTCTCCCACCCACCCCCCCTTCTCTCTCTCTCTCTCATCCACCCTCTCTCTCTCTCTCTCTCTCTCTCTCTCATCCACCACCCTCTCTCTCTCACCCCCACACTGTCCCCCTGTGCCTCACACCCCCACACTATCCCCCTGTGCCTTACACCCCCACACTATCCCCCTGTGCCTTACACCCCCACACTATCCCCCTGTACCTTACACCCCCACACTATCCCCCTGTGCCTTACACCCCACACTATCCCCCTGTGCCTTACACCCCCACACTACCCCCCTGTACCTTACACCCCCACACTATCCCCCTGTGCCTTACACCCCCACACTATCCCCCTGTGCCTTACACCCCCACACTATCCCCCTGTGCCTTACACCCCCCACACTATCCCCCTGTGCCTTACACCCCCACACTATCCCCCTGTGCCTTACACCCCCACACTATCCCCCTGTGCCTTACACCCCCCACACTATCCCCCTGTGCCTTACACCCCCACACTATCCCCCTGTACCTTACACCCCCACACTATCCCCCTGTACCTTACATCCCCACACTATCCCCCTGTACCTTACACCCCCACACTATCCCCCTGTGCCTCACACCCCCACACTATCCCCCTGTGCCTTACACCCCCACACTATCCCCCTGTGCCTTACACCCCCCACACTATCCCCCTGTGCCTTACACCCCCCACACTATCCCCCTGTGCCTTACACCCCCCACACTATCCCCCTGTGCCTTACACCCCCACACTATCCCCCTGTGCCTTACACCCCCCACACCGTCCCCCTGTGCCTCGCACCCCCCACATCGTCCCCCTGTGCCTCACACCCCCCACACCGTCCCCCTGTGCCTCGCACCCCCCACACCGTCCCCCTGTGCCTCACACCCCCCACACTGTCCCCCTGTGCCTTACACCCCCCACACCGTATCCCCCTATGTCCTCCTCCACCCACCGTGTCCCCTTGTGCCTTACACCCCTCACAGTGTCCCCCTGTGTCCTCCCCCCCCCCACAGTGTCCCCCTGTGCCTTACCCCCCCCCCCCCAGACGGTGTCCCCCTGTGTTCTCCTCCACCCACCGTGTCCCCCTGTGCTTTACACTCCCCCACCATCCCCCCTATGCCTTACACCCCCCACAGTGTCCCCCTATGGCTTACACCCCCCACAGTGTCCCCCTGTGCCTTACACCCCCCCACAGTGTCCTCCACCCACCGTGTCCCCCTGTGCCTTAACCACCCCCCCACAGTGTCCCTCTGTGCCTTCCACCAACCCACCCCACAGTGTCCCCCTGTGCCTTCTCCCCCCACGGCTGCCCTGAGAGACACTGTGCTGTGTCTGGAGGATCCCAGTGCTCTGCCCCATGCCCTGTGATGTGCTGTGTACTCCCTGATGTGCCCTACTGTGTGCCCCATGGTCTTCTATTGCCCGGGGGCCCCATGAGTTGTCAGTCCGCCCCTGGGCCGCCCGGTGAGGATAAGAGCATCGCCGGCATGGTCTCCCAGCCAGGGGAAGAGAGAGGAGAGGAAGAGGCCAGCTGTCAGCAGAGAGTGGAATTGCCCGCTGTAATAGCTTTCATTAGAACTTCCAGTGTTCCCGGGGCTCATGTCACATAGCTCCACCTCTTGGTCCAGCACCTTTGATCGACAGAACGCCAGTCCAGTGTCGGACATGTGACGTCATCAAAGGTGTTGGGCTAAGAGGTGGGGCTATGTGACGATGAGCCCCGGGAAGACGGGAAATTCAAATGAAAGCTATTACAGCGGGCAATCCCGCTCTCTGCTGATCCTCTCCACAGGTGCCTCTTCCTCTCCACAGGTGAGGCTGTATTGGGCACAGACAGGCCAGGCTGTATTGAGCACAGGCAATGCTGTGCCAACCGCTGCAAGACTATGTACGGCGACAGAATGGCACGACTGCGCACATGGGTGTCCAGGTATGTCCCCTTTAAGATGCGGAGCCATTGGTCGCGAGCGCGGCGGCATGTTCGCGACTTGGTTCGGGAGCTTAATAGCTGTGCTGCAAAGTGTCCCTGGAAATTTTTTTCAAATGTTGGCAACTATGCACACCTCCGCTCCGCCGTGCCCACTAGCATAGGGGGGTTGTATTTTTTTCCATTATCTGTGCCCCTTTTTGCTGGTCGGAGCGGAGGGAATATTTCTTCAGTTTCGGGCGCATGTTCATTCAGCTTCGCTCGCATGTTCTTCTGCCTTGGCTCAAATCCTGGCCAGCCACCTGCCTATCTCCTTGCCTTCCCTGGAGGAGTGATCTTCCTCCGCTCCCCATCCAGTAGTAGCTGCAGCCCGAAGAGTAAGACTGTGAGACGGGCAGCGACGGGCAGAGAGTCGCTGATTGTTGCCATTACTAGTAAAGAAAAAATATGTCCCCAGATTTCATTTTAAAAATCTGGTCACCTCACCTTATGGGGCCCAGGAAAATATATTTATGCACCCCCTAAGCAAGTAGGAGCGGGAGTGTATCTTAGTGAGCCCTATTTATTTAATTGTTTTAAGAAATGCACTATAAAGCTGTCCAGACCCCCCTGATGAGCTGCTAGGGCCCGGGCCCAGTACACCAGGGCTGGCTGTACTGCCCTATCAGGGAACCTGCATCTGTGCATTTCAGAACACACGGCAAGTCGCACAGAAGACACCAACTTTCCTGTGCATTTAAAAAATGCGTGGAAATGGGCGACGTGCTTGCGTTGCCATTTAGACTGCATTTGCATCTGCGCGCTTTTGTAAACACGCGGTGTTGGTAACCTGCATTAAAATTTTTCGCTATTCTCTTACTAATCCTCCTCCCGGGCAATCTGGAGACCCATTTCCCAATTGGCCAAAACACCAGGTGATCCTATTGGATGCCCAGGAGGAGGAGAGAGGAGAACACGGCCAGAGGAGAAGACCCGCTGACCCACCAGCCGCCACTGATGACTCACCCGCAGCGGCGCTCCCCAGCGCAAACAGGGGAGGGAGGGGAGTTGGAGTGAGGAGGTAAGGAGGCCGTCCATTCCCCCCCCTGATTTATCGAGCACTGCCTGCTATTGCCCAATTATTTCTTCATAAGCTCCCAGGAGGCAGCTCTGCGATAAGTAAAGATGCCTTTCCTTTGCTAATGTGACCAGCTCTACATAGAAAGGCCATGAAGAACAAGGCATGGTAAGTCAGGAAGATCAGAGTCCACAGACAGTACTAGATAATAGCCCTTTGCTTGCCTTTCTGGACACAACTTTCAAGGTTCTCGTCCTCCTAAACAGCTCACTGCCGTCATTTTGTTGATCATGCAGGAGTATGGTTTCTGTAGACAGAATCACAAAAACATCGCCATAGAGATTTCCATACACAGGGAAGATATAGACAACTGCTCTGAGATCGTCAAAATGATTTCTGTATGTCCCATAACATTACTTCTCCCAGTAACAAAACATTAATGGAGCACCACTCAAAACAGAGTAAAAGATTGTAACCTAATAAATAAGTATATAAGTAAATCAAACTTCTCTAAGTAAATTTGGTTGAAATGGCCGTACCAAACTACTTTGTATGAATGTATTCATTTGATTTTCATAAGGTAAAGTCTGTTATTACAATCTGACTGCAATGATGAAAAACATACAATGTCTGCATTAGTATTAGAGTTTACTTACTAAAACACTTTGGCTCAGGATTCCATCCAGTATTTGTACAAGTTGTTGTTCCATAGTAATCTTTCTTGTCTTTAGATAGATACCCAGAATTACAGTGATAATAAATCAAATTATAATAAGCATCCGGACTTATTGGAAAATTGTACCGATCTTTGATGTATCCATTTTGTGGATTAGGTTGAGAACATTTTTTCCCTGTATAAAAGAAATAACCCACATTTAGTTTTTGAAGAATACAATAAAATAATTCTCCTATTATGTAAACATTTATGCACGCTGTATTTAAACCCAACATTTCATATTTCTGATATATGCCTAGTGTATCTTCTTTTCCTGTTCTTATTGTATTTCTTCCTTTCATGTGAAACTCCAGGTGTTCCTGCCAGCCCCTCTGCTTTCCTAATAAAAACGGACCACACTAAACATGATAGCACAGCGTGGTCAGTTCTATAGCTGTGCTGAGAACTCAGCCTGCTCTGCTCCAATGATCAGACTTCAGCTGAAACGCCCCCGCCAGCCCCCCCCCCCTCTGCACAGCCATTCACTGGGCAGACCAGTGTCCTGCAGTTTCTCCTCCCCCAGTTCTCTGAGCTCCTTATGCAGCTGAGAACAGAGATTATGTGATCATTTAAAAAAGGATACAATTTATTTATAATGTGTTTCATATAAAACACATTATAAATATAAATATACATAAATATTTTGCCTTTCATTTCCATTTTAAACTGAAGTTTGTTTTACAAGGTGAGGGTTCACATATACAGTACTTTATCTATCTATAGCAGTGGTCTCCAAACTGCGGCCCGGGGGCCAGATGTGGCCCTTTGCTTGCTTTTATCCGGCCCTTGGGGCATTATTGCATTCACCGATACCAACAATGGGGCATTGTTTCTCCTACTGACACCAACAATGGGGTCCAATGACATCAACAATGGGTCACAATTCAACCTAATAACACCAACAATGGGACACAATTCCTCACAATGACACCAACAATGGGGCACAGTTTTTCTCAATGACACCAACAATGGGACCTAATAGCAGGGCACAGTTACTCCCACTGAAACAATGAGGCGTTCATTTTTCCCACTGATGTCGGGACCTTTTTGACTCCCACTGACCACTGTCCGGCCCTCGTAAACTCTGAAGGACATAAAACTGGCCCTTTGCTTAGAAAGTTTGGAGACCCCTGATCTATAGGTTTGCAGTAATAGCCAAATCTGTTCCCAACTGTACTTTGGTCTAGAAGTCGTTCTTTACATCACTCTGGATGCTCATACACAAACTGCTAGTTTGAAAGGCATGTCTTGTACATGCTTATGTTACTGTCTATTTAAAAAAAAAAACTCCTATTTGTAGTATGTTTTTTCTATTCAAAATAAACCTAAAAAGCAAAAAAAGGGAAACACATAAATAAGTAAATGTATTTTTGTACTTTAACCACTTAACATCCGCCCGCCGTCATTTGAATGCTCTATTGTTCCGACAGGACGTCATATGACGTCCTGTCTTTTAAAGCCTCTAGGGCGTGCGTGCACCCGTCGCGTCACTGGGAACACAGTGCGTGTGCCCGGCGGCCGCGATGGCCGCCGGGCAACCGCGATTGCCCAGTAACTGTGCAGGGACGTGGAGCTCCGTGTGTAAACACAGAGCTCCACGTCCTGTCAGTGAGAGAGGAGACCGATCTGTGTCTCTTGTACATAGGGACATAGATCGGTCACCTCCCCCAGTCACCCCCCTCCCCCCACAGTTAGAACACACCCAGGATACATATTTAACCCCTTCCCGCCCCCTAGTGGTTAACCCCTTCCCTGCCACTCACATTTATACAGTAATCAATGCATATTTATAGCACTGTTCACTGTATAAATGTGAATGGTCCCAAAAATGTGTCAAAAGTGTCCGATGTTTGTCTTTGTGTTTGGGGAACAATGACTGTGTGTTTACAACATCCAGTCATCTCTAAGGCCCCATTCACACTGCGCAATTTGGAATTGCAGACAGAATCGCGAATGCTCATCTGGGTGCCATTATCCTTCAATGGCACCCCAAAAGTGATAAGATTCTGTCGCGATTGTTGTGTGGCAATTTTGCAAATCTGTCACTTTAAAAAATGTGAATCGTATCACCTGAAAAGGAGCAGGAACTTCTTTTCGGGCCACAAACGTGCCTAGGTAAGATGCTGAATTGTGTAACAATCGCTCTTTGAAAGTCAAATAATGAGAAAGCTTGTTCCCACTATGCAATATGTGAATGGAACCTAAACTGTAGAGGAGTGATCATTTATTGTGAATAGCTTCAATTTGCGGGCTTTTTTAACATTTGCTCCATGCAGTTAAAGAACAATTACCCCCAAATTTAGGTGAACACAAAATCATAAATTTCATGGAAAAATTACTTTGGGAAACCAACAGCCAATGGCAGAGAGCACGAATTGGAGTGTTCTGGCGGGGACACAACAGCTCAGCAGGGGAGATTGCTGTACTAACTGCATAGTTAGTATAGCAGCTCTGACTGGAGCTGACACAATAGTGTGTACCAGGCTTGAGCCTGCCCTGGTCCCTGCCTGCTGTGCTTGCATAAAGACATTATATAGTAAGGAAGTGATGTGCAGGAAAATCAGAGCAACATTGTAATAAATGTTCTGTAAGACTGGGGTCTGATTTGGTGTTTAATCATTGTCATTGTTCACAGCAGAATGTTCTGGTTCTGGTATTATTTGCAGTTTGCAGATATTTCCGTTCTGCCAGTATTGGGCTTCATGCACACAGGAAGTTTGCTTTGCTTCTCTGAATGCCCAAACTCCTTGTAGAAGGAAAAACGCGCCTAAAGACAAGTATTGCACACATATTTAGGTGCCTCAAGTAGGGTGACCACGTGTCCCAGGCACCTTCATTCCAGGACAATACAGTGTCCCGGAATGAAACTGACACAGCCACCCCCAGGCCAATCGGATGCCCCCAAAAAAGGATGCCACATCACCGCTTTACTCACTGACAGTACTTGTCCTGGCCGGGAATGCCTGGAGGAGCACAATCCCCACCCCCTGATTGTGATTGAAGAAATCATAAATCTCGCCTCTTGTGTCCAATCACTGTGCTGTGATTTGTTACAGCACAAGCTGATTTTTGGGAAGGGAGGGTGTCCCTGAATGGTAGTTTGGAAATGTGGTCACCCTAGCCTCAAGCATTTGGATGTTAATGGATTCCATTGGCCAAAACTACTTTATTCTGGCCATTGGAATGTATTAATGTTTAAGCATTAACCGCATCTAGCATATAGGTGTGTTTATTGTTTTTTCTGCTCTTTAGCTCCTCTCCTGAACAAGCCTTTGGTGGTTTATTTTTTTCAGCTTGTAAACGTTCCTCTTCTAATAGGCCTGTAAACGCTTGTGTGTGTGTGTGCATGGAAACTTACACAGAGGTGCTTTTATAGGTGGAAAAAAAATGCACTGTAACAGTGCTCACCTATCACAGATTCAACCTTAAAGCCCTGTACACACGATCGGTTTGTCTGATGAAAACTGACAGATGGTCAAACCG
This sequence comes from Rana temporaria, assembly GCF_905171775.1. Taxonomy (NCBI): domain Eukaryota; kingdom Metazoa; phylum Chordata; class Amphibia; order Anura; family Ranidae; genus Rana; species Rana temporaria. The sequence goes on along the minus strand of NC_053495.1, from coordinate 110,188,786 downwards.
ATTGTGTGTGGGCCTCATCGTTTTTTTTTCCATCGGTGAAAAAAAAAATAGAACATGTTTTAAAATTTTCCTATGGTGAAAAAAATGATCGTCTGTGTGGAAGTCCATCAGTCAAAAATCCACTCATGCTCAGAATCAAGTCGACGCATGCTTGGAAGCATTGAACTTCATTTTTCTCAGCACTTCGTAGTGTATTACGTCACTGCGTTTGGACACGGTCGGATTTTTGACCGATGGTGTGTTGGCAAGACTGATGAAAGTCAGCTTTATCGGATATCCGACGAAAAAATCCATCGGATTAGATTCCATCAGATATCCGATCGTGTGTACAGGGCTTTAGTGGTCTCCAGTTTTTCAGTGGTTCATAATTTTTAATAGGTGGCCTATTTATGCAAGAAGGCACCTATTTCCTATCCTGCACAGCACATAGTTACTTGCTGTGGTCTAGCTACACTGGATACTGACAAATCCTTGCAAGGAAGCAAAATAACAGCCAGGGCTGCATGTACACCGATGCCAGTGTTGTGCCTACGGAAGTTAAGTGCCCACATTAACATGGTACACAGCTCTACCAACCATAGCCGGCTATCAAGTTCCTGCAGCGATGACAGTGGAGTTCTCTGCTCTCTTGTCATAGTTGTCAACATTGTAAAAAAAATTATAGGGACTTTTTTTGTCTGTGGGCGGGGTCTTATTATAATTAGGGGTGGGGTATTCGTTTGGAGGTGTGACGTAGAGGGTAAAATAAAAAAGCATGCCGCTGCAAAAAATGGGCATGGTTCAAGCTAAATATTGGGCTTGGCTTCAAGGGGCGTGGCTCAAATGGGGTGTGGTTAGAGTCTGAGCTGAATGAGGGATGGAGGGGAGGGAGAAAGAAAGCAAGAAAGAAAGAAAGACAGACAGATAACAGGCCCAGATTCTATACCACAATAGAAATATGTGTATTTTAGAAAGTTTAACAATCAGCAAATGAAGATACTCCAAACACCTGATGTTAGCGCTTCAATCATCCCGGCACCATGTTTTTTATGGTGTCAGGATGATTGAAGCGCATAATTACTATTATTACATTGTTATATAATATGAAATGGTTCAACTCACCATAATGCCGAATCAGTGGAAGCCCCGAGTGTGTCATTAGGTGTCCCCAGCAGAGTCCCTCTTTACACCAGGCAATCCCAGCGGAGTCCCTGCTTACATCAGGCGTCCCCAGCAGAGTCCCTCCTTACATCAGGCGTCCCCAGCAGAGTCCCTCCTTACATCAGGTGTCCCTAGCAGAGTCCCTCCTTACATCAGGTGTCCCCAGCAGAGTCTCTCCTTTTTTAACAACAAGGTTGGTCTTTATTTAATGCAAAAGTGGTACAGTACAAGGTACAAGGTATAAAGAACAAAGCAGTATCATAAGCAGACATGAAGTCCAGGAAACATTTGCACAGAAGAGAATCAACTGTAAGCCAAGCTTAAACCCAATTCAATGGAGCCTATGCACCTGAGGTAAGAGCAGTGAAGTGACCCGGGAGAGGGGAAGGGGGGGAACGGGGGGGGGGGGGGGGGGGGCGGGGGGCCAGTAAGGAAGCAGGACTTCAGCAGGCATGATCAAAGAGGGTTCATCCATGGTCCCCATACTCGCTCAAACTTCCACGGGCATCCCCTGTTCATGTATGTCATTTTATACAGAGGGAGAACAGCGTTAACTGCATCAATCCAGGCACCCACCGTGGGAGGGGCCCTAGAGGTCCACTTCAATAGAATTGCCTTCTTCGCATAGAAGAATAACAATGATAGCAACAGCTTAGCATATCGAGGTCTTTGCTCATCGTCCTATACCCCCAGGAGCATCAGCTCCGGGGAGACCGGAAGACTCAAGTGGAGGCGGACATTGACCGTCTCAACCACAGCGGACCAGAAGTCCACCAACCTAGGACAGGTCCAGAACATGTGCATATATGTGCCCTCTGAGGTGTAGCATCGTGGGCAGTTAGGCGAGCGGTGCGGATATATCCCATGCAGTCTCTGAGGGGTGAAATACACCCTGTGTATGAACTTTGCCTGTATAAGCTTATCCCTAGACGAGATCACCAGTTTATAACCATCGTCGAAACACTCCTCCCAAGTCTCCCTATCCAGGGACGGGACATCCACCTCCCACTTACGCCACAGGGCATCTATCTTGGGGGAGTCCTTGCTAAGAATCGTTAGGTACAGAGTGGACAACGCCTTTTTTAAGGAGCTTTGGGCCAGTAAGTCCTCAACCAGGTCAGCCCTGAGAACGGGGGGGGTAGGGAACTGGGCCCTAAAAGCATGCCGCAACTGGTGGTAGCGAAACAGCATCCAGGGCGCCAGACCAAAACGAGTAGACAGGGTCGAGAAGGGGAGCAGGGACCCATCAGCAACAATGTCTCTCAGGAGTTTAATACCGAACCGCGCCCACAGCTGCGGGTCCGGTATGGTACGAAAGTGCCCGAGGTTAGGATTCCCCCACAGTGGGGTAAAGGGGGACCACCTGCCGGGGGACTGAAAGCGACGTCTAGCCGCCCCCCATACCCTCAGCGTGGTTCTAGACGGACCCGGCAACAGGGGGTATCCAGACGGGCCCCGGTAGACCAGGTTGCTAAGTTCGGTCAGGGATCCCACGATAGCCACCTCCAGACAGACCGCTGCATTGGCCCTGGACTGCTCAAACCACCACCGGACCGTGACCAATACAGCAGCCCAGTAGTACACCAAAAGGTTGGGCAGCGCCAACCCCCCGAAGCCAACAGGCAGCTGAAGGGTGGACCTGGCCAACCGGGGGGACGAACCCCGCCACAGAAAAGAGCCAATGCAGCTATCCAATTCCCGAAAGAGAGACTGAGGCAGCCACACAGGGCTGTTCCTGAAAAAGTATGTAAATTTGGGCAGGAAAATCATCTTGAGAACATTTATGCGCCCAAGGAGGTTCAACGGCAGAGTGCTCCAGCGCGAGCAGTGGTCCCTAAGCCTATCAACCACCGGTCTCAAATTGAGTCGGTAGTAGGACTGCAGATCCCGGGAAACCTTCACCCCCAAGTACACAAATTCTTCAACCCACTGTAGCATTGACTGCGAGGACAACTCTCTAGCACCAGCATCCAGCGGGAAGAGAACAGATTTAGTCCAATTGATACGTACCCCGAGTACTTACCAAACTCATCAAATATCTCCAGCGCTGAGGACAGGGAGTCGACTGGATCGTGGAGATACAGGAGAGTGTCATCCGCATATAAGGATATTTTCTCCTCCAGAGGGCCCACCCGGAGGCCCAGTACACGGTCCGAGTCCCTGACCATGACCGCCAGGGGCTCAAGGGCCAGGGCGAACAGGCTGGGTGACAAGGGGCAACCCTGCCGGGTCCCCCTCTGGAGGGGGAAATAGTCAGAAAGATAGTCGTTCACACGAATCCTAGCCCGAGGGGACCTATAGAGCATTCGGAGCCATTGGAGAAACTTAGGACCAAAGCCGAATCTACGGAGTACCTCCCACAAATAGTCCCACTCCACCGAGTCGAAGGCCTTCTCAGCATCTAAAGAGGCCACGACTCGGGTGCCCCCATTATCATGTTGCGCATCCAGATTCAAGAACAGGCGACGGATGTTGATGTCAGTGCCCTTCCCAGGCATGAACCCGGTCTGGTCCACGTATATCAGGTCCTCAATCACAGTGGCCAACCTAATAGCCAAGAGCTTAGCAAGGAGTTTGGCGTCCGCATTAATAAGTGAGATAGGCCTGTAGGAGGCACACTCTTCAGGATCCTTACCAGGTTTGGGCACCAACACCACAATCGCGTCAGACAGTGAATCAGGAAGATACCCCAGATTAAAGGCCTGCTTAAGTAGGGAGGTGAGCCTGGGAGCAAGAAGCTCCTGGTGCACCGAATAAAATTCAATTGGGATACCATCCGGGCCGGGGGTCTTCCCAGACTGCATAGAGTTTAGGGCCACCTGTATCTCCTCCAGTGATACGTCAGAGTCTAGGAAGGTACACTGCGCCTCGGTCAAGGAGGGAAGGGAGATCTGATCTAAATAGTGAAGCAGCTCTGCCGTAGTATAGGTTACTCTAGAGGAGTACAAGGACTGGTAGAACTCCAGGAATCTAGCCCCAATGTCCACAGAGGACGTAAGCAACCCCCCATCTCGGTCACGCAGTCTCCCCACATGGGTCAGAGGTCGCTGCCCCCTGGCTAGCCAGGCCAGCAGTCGACCATTCTTGTCCCCATATTCAAACACCGGCTGGGCACTCTCTAACATGGACTTCTTGGTGAGGTCCACTCTGACCAGGGAAAGATCTCTCAGGGCGTCGCTCCAGGGCACGTAGTGCTCCGAGTCCGGTGAGCGTACGTATTCGGCCTCCCTCAATCTTGCCCTCTCCTCGTGATCCCTCAGAGACTGCATCGATTCACGCTTGCGCACCGCCACACGAGCCGTAAAGTCACCCCTTAGCCATGACTTGAAGGCATCCCACTCCACTAGGGGGTCCACAGAGCCCTCATTGTCCAGCCAGAAGGCACAGAGGGCCTCCGGCATCTGCTCCTGAATTCCGGGATCCATGATCCAATACTTGGATAATCTCAACAGGTGCACTCCCTCCACCCGGGACAGCTGAAAAGTGACAGATACCGGAGCATGATCCGAGATACCTCTAGAGAGGATCTCCACATCAACTACCCTCCTGAGTAGTTCAGGGGAGGCAAACGCCAAGTCGATGCGGGACATAGTCCGGTAAGTGGTTGACAGACAAGTATAAGCCCTGGTGGAGGGGTGCAGCTGCCGCCAGAGATCCGTCATGCGGAATGCATCCGCCCAATTGGCCAGGCCATGTTGCTGCGGGCCAGAAGCATGTAACCTGTCCAGATCCCTAGACATAACAAGATTAAAGTCCCCCACAACTAATACATCGCCAACGTTATACATAGTAGCCAATTGCATTATAGAATGGAGGACATCTAGGTCCGCAGGGGGGGGCAAGTATACACCCACCAATACAATAGGTATCCCTGTTATTAAGGCATGCAGCAGCACATATCTCCCGCCCGGGTCCAGCTTAACATCTAGGAGCTGGAAAGGGAGGGATCTATGTACCAGCACACTGACGCCGCGAGCATAGTTAGAATACGTCGCATGATAGTGTGCTCCAACCCATGCCCTCTTTAAACTCAGGATACGGGAACCCATCACGTGTGTCTCCTGAAGGATACACACCTGGGGGTGGAGCTTCTTCAAGTAGTTCATAACCAGCGACCGTTTCACTGCCGAATTGAGTCCCCGCACATTCCATGAGATCACTCTGCACTTAGCCATATGGGATGTCAGAGAACAGGGGAGAGATCACCCCCGGACTGTGCCAGCCAGAGCCGACCCACCAGGGAGACTCGAGCCCGCCCAGCCCCGGTCTGCCAGATCCAGCCAACGCCCCGGGAGTGCCCCAGTACCCCAATGTGTACACATACATACTGATAAGCATAGAGAGCAAAGACCAACCAACCTTATATACAAAAAAGAAAAAAACCTTTAACCCTCCCGCTAAACCGTGGAAGAAGAACTGCCCTCCCCCCCACCCCCCACCCCGTGCACCTCGGAACATTAAGGAGCACTTAAAACCCATCAACCCCAAATTTTTATGAACAGTACCAACAAAGTGGGGAGCGTGTAGCCAGAGTTGGACACTAATGCACCTTCCTCACAAAGAGCAGAGGAGAGGAGTAAAAAAAAGAAAAAGGGGGTAACCCAAGTCTCTCTCCAGTACCCTGGAGCGATGCAAGACGGATGGCTAGCTTAACGTTTTCACCTGCCTGGGCAGGGGCACATACTTAAACAGTCTGAACGTTGCATTAACAAGAGCACTGGGATTGCGGGCAGTATCCACGTGTTGTAATTAGCCCCCAACGGCTCCATCATGGCGCCCATCGGCGGGAGAGGTGGGGGACATCTGCCGAGTACTATAGGGCTGTAGGGCATCCCAGACGGATATGACAGCGAGGGGGGAATAGGTCTCTTGCAGGAAAGTCAGCTCAAACACCCCACCGCTGCCACGCCGACTTGTCCAGGCAGCCCCATGAGCATACACAGACCGCAGGAACCACCGGACAGTCAGAGATAGTACTCACTTGTAGGTGAAGAGGCTCCGCAATCCCAAAGTAGTGGATTCAAAGGGTGGGGGGTTCAGTTTAGAGTCTCGAGCCATGCAGAGGCATCCCTCGGAGAGGTGAAGAAGCGCACCGTCTCCCCGTCCACCACTCGCAACTTCGCCGGAAATAGAACACTATATTTGACCCCCTTGCGTCGGAGAGTCGCTTTGACAGCATCAAAAGAGCGGCGCTGCCTCTGGGTCTCCATCGTATAATCCGGGAATAGCATCAGCCTGACATTCCGGTACGGGAGTTCCCCTGCAGCGCGGGAGGCCCGGAGCAGCTCGTCGCGGTCCCGAAAGTTCAACAGCCGGAGAATAAACGTGCGGGGAGGGGCCCCCTCAGGGCCAGGTCTAGGGGGGACCCTGTGAGCCCGTTCCACCGCGAAGTACGGAGAAAGCCGGGCCGCCGGTAATAACAAGCGGAAGAGCTCATCCGCAAACTGAGCTGGGGCACGACCCTCCACCCCCTCCGGCAGCCCCACAATCCGTAGATTATTGCGGCGACTTCTATTTTCGGCGTCCTCCGCACGGTACTCGAGGGCTTTAACCTTAGACTGCAGGGCCCTGATAGAGGCATCATGTCCCGAGACTGCGTCTTCCGTCTCGCTCAGCCGGTGCTCCACTTCAGACACCCGGGAGCGGATCTTATCAAAGTCCTGCCTAATGAGGCTGACATCCAGCTGGACCTCCTCGATCTTGTTGGTCAGGGCTGCCTGGCACGACGTGATAGCCGCCATCACTTCAGGGATGCCAGGGGGGGGTGAGCCGAGCCCTCCTCGTGGTCCGTCTGCGACGCCATGTTGCAGATGCGTGCAGGGGACGGCAGGCCGCCGGTGCAGAAAGTGGTATCCTCCGGGATATACGCCGGGAATTTCAGTTTCTTGGGCTTCTTCTGACTCCCGATGGCTTTAGGCGGCATCAAGAGCACCGCGGGGCCCCGCAGACAGGCCCAGGCAGGGAAAAAAGGCTATTTCACGGATCACACTCCAGGAGAGTTCAGGGAACACGTCCTCTCAGTCCGCCATCTTGGCCACGCCCCAGCAGAGTCTCTCCTTACATCAGGTGTCCCCAGCAGAGTCCCTCCTTACATCAGGTGTCCCCAGCAGAGTCCCTCCTTACATCAGGTGTCCCCAGCAGAGTCCCTCCTTACATCAGGTGTCCCCAGCAGAGTCCCTCCTTACATCAGGTGTCCCCAGCAGAGTCCCTCCTTACATCAGGTGTCCCCAGCAGAGTCCCTCCTTACATCAGGTGTCCCCAGCAGAGTCTATCCTTACATCAGGTGTCCCCAGCAGAGTCCCTCCTTACAACAGGTGTCCCCCATTGGAGTCCCCTTTTCCTTAAATCAGGTATCTCCCAGCAGCTGAGACTCTGTCCGCCGCCATTACAGAACAGAGTGGAACAAAATAGGTGGAGGCGGCAGGTGGCTGCCAATAGAAATTGAGCTGCGTCGCTGCCCACCCCTTGCCCCTTACCACATCAGGTCACAGACAGACTGGCAAAAGGGCAGGAGGTGGGCGGTGCTGAATTTCTATTGGCAGTCACCCAGCCTCTTGTTTGTTGTTTTCTTCAGGAAAATGAACAATGTCTCCGCCGGCCACAGATCTCTAGCGGCAGCGAAAAATCAGGAAAACAAGGATTTTCTGTGACATTTCCTGGGAATCGCAAAAACTGGGAAAAGGCTTACCTGTAGCAAAAAGTGGTGCTATGTTTGTTATTTTTTGTGTATATCCTTGCCAGGTCGGAAGGATTTTCAGAAGATTTTCTCTCTCTCTCTCTCTCTCTCTCTTCCTCTTCCTCTCCGGCAAAGCCCCTTGTTGATGAGAACAAGGGCTTATTCCCTACAATTGTGGTTATGGTGGTCTGTGGGCATGAGGCATATCAGAATCTAGAAGCCCACTCTCCCATGTAAATGAGCAGTCCTTTATTAAATGATAAAAATCCTTAAAAAATTTCCCTAGTTGTAAATTCATTGTCAATCATGGTACCCAATTTTGCCTAAAAGAAGCAGGGATTTCATCTGACACCAGTGGTTCCAAGGGACGCCACAGATGCAAGCATCCCATATATATATATTATATATATATATATATATATATATATATATATATATATATATATATATATATATATATATATATATATATATATATATATATATATATATATAGATACATGGTTTGCACTGAACAGTGAGATGAACAGGCTATTCATCTGAATGCCCAAATAGCCACATCTATGTTCAGACTGAACCTCGGCTCATCCCTCGTGTTTTGGGTAGAAGGTTTTATGTTATATGCTATATGATTTATATAGGGCCGTCTTTACCGCAGGGCAAAAGGGGCCCAAATAAGCTGCCATTTAAGCCCTGCGCTGCCCACAGTTTTCCCGGAGTAACGGGTGCAGCTGACCCCCCCCTTATCTCTCACAAGTGGCGGCCACATTAATTAATTTATACAGGAGAGCGGTACAGCTGCGGGCTTCATGTGTTTGAGCCCGCTCGTCCCGCTTCTCCCTCTGTCAGGAGCTGTGGACCGGAGTCAATGACAGAGCGAGAGCGATGCTCTGTGTTCCTCCCGCCCCCACCCCTGCCTGGCAGACCTGTGTAGCACACAACCGAGTGAAGTTTTCTGGCTGTGTGCTGAGTCTGATAGGCGGAGACTGTGTGATCTCCCTCCTCCGTGTGATCAGGTAAAATAGAACAAGGTGGAGAGAAGGGGATTCATATGTTGTGCAGACTGCAGAGAATTGCTGGTACAGAGGTGGACATAGGGGGTACAGAGGTGGACATGGGGGGGTACAGAGGTGGACATGGGGGATGGACATGGGGGGGTACAGAGGTGAGAGGTGGACATTGGGGGTACAGAGGTGGACATGGGGGGGTACAGAGGTGGACATGGGGGGGGGGGGTACAGAGGTGGACATGGGGGGTACAGAGGTGGATATGGGGGGGTACAGAGGTGGATATGGGGGGGTACAGAAGTAAGAGGTGGACATGGGGGGGTATAGAGGTGGACATGGGGGGGTGTACAGAGGTGGACATGGGGGGATGTACAGAGGTGAGAGGTGGACATGGGGGGGTACAGAGGTGGACATGGGTGGTACAGAGGTGGACATGGGAGGTACAGAGGTGGACATGGGGGGTACAGAGGTGGATATGGGGGGTACAGAGGTGGATATGGGGGGGTACAGAAGTGAGAGGTGGACATGGGGGGGGGTAGAGAGGTGGACATGGGGGGGTACAGAGGTGAACACAGGTGGACGGGGGGGAACAGGGGTGGAGGGGGTACAGAGGTGGACATGGGGGGTAAAGAGGTGGAGGGGGGTACAGAGGTGAACACAGAGGTGGACGGGGTACAGAGGTGGGCATGGGGGGTACAGAGGTGGACATGGGGGGGTACAAAGGTCTACACAGGTGGACATGGGGGGGATACAGAGATGAACCCAGAGGTGGACATGGGGATGTACAGAGGTGGACAGGGAGATACAGAGGTCAACGGAAGGATATAGAGGTCAACGTTTAATGGGGGGATGCAGAGGTGGATGGGGGATACAGAAGTGAGCTGTGGATGGGGGGATATAGAGGTGAACATGGATGGGGGGGGTAAAAAGGTGGACATGGGAGGATACAGAGGTTGATGGAAAGATATAAAGGTGGAAATGGGGGGGTACAGAGGTGGATGGGGGATACAGAAGTGAGCTGTGGATGGAGGGGTACAGATGTGAACGTGGAATACAGAGGTGAACTGTGGATGAGGGAGCAGAGGTACGCAAAGTGATGTGCAGATGTGAACGATAGATGGTTTCTTTGGGGGAGGGGGGAGAATATGCAAGTACTGCCCCTTGTGCTGATTTTTTTTGTGCCCTGTATGATACAAACACCTCAAAGTACAACCCCCCCCCCAATCCCTGTGTGTCATCCTGGACTCCTATCTCCCCCCTTCCCCCCCATCCTCTTGAACTCCCCCATCTCCCACCCCCCAAACACCATGGACTCCCCTATCCCTCCATCATCCTGGACTCTGCTATCTCCCCCCCACCCATCATCCTGGACTCCTCTCTCTCTCTTCCCCCCCATCATTATTAGTATTATACAAGTGTAGCGCTACCCCCAAAGGAGCCACTGATTGATTTGGGACCAGCTTACCAAATTAACTTGGCAGTGTCTAGGAGTGTAACTGTGAAAACAGCAGCAGTGAGTGGAGGTTCAGACATCCAATAAAGAGTTTTCAATGCTTTATTGTCCAGGCCAAACACGGCCAACATCAACACAAATTAGGAAGGTCAAGGTTGATGAAGGAAGAAAAAGAACCATGCGGTATCAGGCCTGGATATAGAACAGAGCAATCAACACTGCTCTGTATAGAACCAACTTTGCTACACGTCGCCACTCTGCCACATGCCACCACTCACCCGATCCCAGACTGGGATTCTGTCAACAGGCCTTGGAACCCAGTGAAACGCTGGGGTCCCTTCTCTCATCAGGATGAGGTTCGATGCAGAGTTCAGCTTTGGCCAGGTGGGCCGCGCCAGCAGGGTCCATGGATGCGCGTACCCTGAAGGTGGGTACTGCACCTGGAACGGGGACCCCGCAAAGACTTTCTAACACATGACCCCTGTCCCAGATATACCCTCCCCCAGCATGCCTCGCGGGGGAAAACTCCTCCAATTGGCTGCTGGGGAAGAATTGCTCCGCCAGAACCCAACTGCCGGCCAGAGGTGGCATTGCACCTCCTGACCACAGACTGACCCAGTGGACTTTCTGGAACGACAGAAGTCCCAAATTTAAGCAAACACCGAATGGGAGCAAGGTAACTCTCTCATTCCCCACTAACTTTAGGCGTAGTGCCCATGCTGAAAGCAAGGGGGTGCTACACAAAATTTATATAGCGCCAACAGTTTGCGCAGCACTTTACAACATGATGGCAGACAGTACAGTTACAATACAATTCAATACATAAGTTTACACATGTGTTTTGTTTTTTGGAATGTTGGGGTGGAGAGACAATTTGCATGGGGGGGGGGGCAAGAATTTTTTTTGGCCAGGGCCTAATCAATAGTAAAGACGGCCCTGGATTTATACTACAAACTATGTTCAGATATGATTACCGCTGCAAAATATTTACGACTGTGGATGTATAACTTTTCAAGGTTCAAATATAAAGCTACATATCTCTATTTGTATACTGTATATCATGGTGAACATGCATAACTGTTTTATGTATAAAAAGAAAAGTTTCAACAAAAACTATGTGGGTTCATTTATATACAATGATATGTACTGAGAGGAGTTCAACAAAACTGGAGCAGACAGAATCTGGAGTAGCTGTGCATGACAACCAAGTAGCTTCTATCTTTCATTTTCAAAGCTTAAAGCGGAGTTCCGCCATTTTTTTTTTTTAAGTCCGCATCTACAAATACTGCAGCTGCTGACTTTTAAAATACGGACAATTACCTGTCCAGGGCACCTCTGCTCTCGGGCGGAGGCGTCGCCATCTTCAGTAAGGCAATCAGCCTTGTGGCTTGACAGCCTGGTTCCCTACTGCGCATGCGCAAGTCACTCTGTGCATCCTGACTGGTCCTTGCTGTCTTCTGGGGGGGAGGAGAGGGGCCAGACATGGTGTAGTGGAAGCCAAAAGTGAGAGTAAATACCAGTATTAGACAGGCATCTGCTCCCCCCCCCCCCCGCAAGGTGCCAAAATGTGACACCGGATGAGGGGAGGAACACGATAAGCGGAAGTTCAATTTTTGGGTGGAACTCCACTTTAACTGAACAAACTGAAGATAAAAGGTGATTAGTTGAGGGGCGTGGTTTGACCTCGCTGGAAGATGGTCGCTTGAGACTGGAGCTCCCGCCGCTACAGGTCTTATCCACTCAACAGTTAGCCCATTTCTGCACCAACAGCCTTCCAAGTATGGGAACTCCTCTGCCTCCCCGCAGATAACAGAGCCAGAATATACCGGAGCCAGAGGCACAACATGGCGGCTTCCCGCCAAGGTCTGTCACAGGCCTTAGCCCCACAGCTGACTGGAGCGCCGCCTGCCCTCTCCACACCAGACCCAGGGGGGAAAACGCTGTCCACCACCAACAACACCCCAGCCTCTACGATCTCCACATGGTAGCGGCAGACATAAAGGACACTCTGTCGGCTGCCATAGCTGACCTGCACCTAGACATCCCCGCCATTACTGACAGAGTGCAGGAAGTAGAGAGGATTTATGCACAGCATGACCCTGCAACACAGGAGAGATCTGAAACTGCTGCTGCACATCCTGCACACCAAAGGCATACATTATAGATGGAAGTTCCCCTTCTGCCTCTCAGCCACCAATCATGGTACGGCTGCGGGTACCGGTGGAACTCCAGCCATTCTGCGACATCCTAGGCATTCCAATGATGGATGTTCCGAATTGGTATGCTGAATTCCGCCGCACCGCTACCAGACGAGAGCCGCGACGCGAAGAACCTATGGATGCTCAGGAAACCCGATACCACAGACAAAGATCCGCTTCAGGGAATAGACCCCATACTGCAGCTCGAGGCTCCCACAATGGTTTAAGTCCAACCGAATCTCCGCACCCACGAAGGGCCCGACGCGACATCTGACCATACCATGGACAATAATCTATGTGAACATTGGCAAGATGAATCTGCCTCAGATAAGTTCCTAATTTTTTCCTTGTTTTGTTGATTCTTTTTACCCACAACCTTTTTAGTTTTCAATGAGGCGGTACATTCACTGCCAAAGACGTCTCCTCTATTGCACTGGGTCTATACATGCAGGGAGGCAAGACTATGTAACCAGCGCCACCATGATCCGATGGCACACTGGCTGGGAGTCTGCACATCTCTACAAATGTGCTGTAAAACTATTCGAGAACACCATACAGTGACACTACCAGGCATTGGTACTTGAAGGACACCGCTTCACAGGGGACAACTTCTGGATCCCATATGGAGGTTTATTTTTTTTTCAATTTCTTTATTTTTCACTTTTTTATTTATACAGGAAACCAAATCTCATTAACATATACCAAAAATAGAGGCCCAGGTTCACGTAGATCGGCGCATCTTTATGCCGGCGTAGTGCATCTTATATGCGTTACGCCGACGTAACTTAGAGAGGTAAGGTCCGTATTCTCAAAGCAAATGCGTCCAATTTTGCGTAATTCAAAGTAGGAAGGAAGTGGGCGTGATCTATTTAAATGAAGCGTGACCCCATGCAAATGAAGGGCCGAACGGCGCATGTGCCGTGACGTGATCATATGTCCCGCGCCCCTCTGTGCATGCTCACAACTATGCCCGGCGTAAACCCTGAGATACGCCGGCCCACCGTTTACGCCCAGGGCATAAATACGCCCAGACATGCGCCCGTCGAGTGCAAAAGTACACCCGTCCGTTTTTTTTAGTGGTGTAAGTACTTTTGCTATCTTCCTGTGTGCCATGTCTGCTCGGTGTAGTGGTAATAGGAAGAAAAACTTCTCCTCAGAGGAGAGGGCCATTATAATATCGGCCATGGAGAGATATGATGCTCGCCTCCATGGGGCACAAAGTAAGGACACCAGCAAGGGGAAGAGGGATGAGATCCTGATGCGGATAACCACCCAGGTCAATGCCCTAGGGAATGAGGTGAGGAGGCCCCAGGACATTGCAAAAAAAATGAAAGACCTGCGCAGGAAGGTCAAGGAGAAGCTGGGCAATTTGAGAAGGCATGCCAGGGGCACTGGTGGTGGACCAGCCTCTACTATTCAGGTGACTTCTGAGGAGCAGGTGGTTGCCCAGTGCCTTGAGAGGGAGCAAGTGGAGGGAGTGGTGGGCTATGACTCAGTTGAGCCGGCCTTGAGGACAGGTAGTGTGTTTTTTCTCCTATCTGGTGTGTAGCATGTGAGGGGGTGGAAGGGAACATGTGCCAAGTGTGTGGGTCCACCAACATGTGAATGTTTTGTGTCATCCGCAGATGTCCAGGAGGGAGCTAGGCCATCATCTGTCTCTGCCCGTCCCACACCTTCATCCCCTGAGCATCATGCCCCTGACCCCCTGGGAAGCCAAGAGGCATTGGTGGAGGGGAGTGGTGCCCAGACCTCCACTGAAGCGGTTGTTGAGGAGGATGCGCTCCATATGGGTGAGTAGGTGTCCCTGTATTTGGAAGAGTCCTCCCTCTCAGCTGATCCATCGCGGACGTCAAGCCCCATCTCATCCAGCCCCTCAGGATCCATCCCCATCACACCTACTCCCTCAAGTACCTCCCCCTATGCCAGGCCTCAAGCCTCTCCTGGCCCCAGGAAGGCAACCAGGAAGACCAGGGGGGTTCCCGAGTTCCTTCTGGAACATTTTACCAGGGCCCAGGACTCTCAGACCAGCCATATGGGTGAGATGGCCGTGGAGATGAGGCGTGTGGCAGACAGTCTGGCCTCCACAGGCCACATCAATGACGCCCTGCAAGATGTGTCTGGCAACACTGCAGCTGTGATCACCTGCCTGGGGGAGCTGCAGGCCACAATGGCTACCCTCGTGGCAGAGGTGAGGTCCCTGACTGAGGCCGTCCAGGGCAACACAGCTGCCATTGAGGCAGAGGGGAGGCAATCGTGGCTGGTGCAGGCAGAGACTAATACCATCCTCACCCGCATTGCCGTGGCTTTAGAGGGCAGGCCTCCAGCCTGGGAGAGACCAGGGGATGCTCCTCCACCTGATGCCCCCCCCCACCTGAGCCTTCTACCAGGCAGTTACGGAGCCGTGGCCGTGGCAGCAGGCTTGGCCCACGACAGGGCACCTGATTTTTTGGATTTTTTTTTTTTTTTGCTCTGGTGAAGAGCGTTTTTGTTTATTTTTGCTCAGATCATGAGCTTTGTTTCTTTTTCCTCAGGTCATGAGGTTTTTTTTTTACAATTACTGCACACGGTGAGGCGTGCAGATTATAGTGTAACTGGTGTGTGAATGGGGGGGTGACACTCCTGCCAGCAAAGGGGTGTCACCCTCGGTCGTTGGGGAGAAGTTATCCCCACGACCGTGTAAATGTGGTATGAATGGTCAGGGACATAATTGGAGCCTTGGCGTGGCGTTGCTGCTCCCAAGTCCTGCATGGTGGACTTGGGCTAATCCAATGTGATGTGGATGTGGTGTGTGTGTGAACTAGGGACCACAGTGGTGTGCATGTGTGCATTCTCCTTGTGCCATGATGAATGTGTGTGTTTAACGTGCAAAGATACGTTCCACGAAACTCCTGACTGCTGTTCCCTCAGCAGACGGGGTAGCCTCGGGCAGGGGGGGAATGTCTGGTTCGGGGGTCAGGTCATCACGTTTGTAGTCAGAGTCTTCACCCGTAATACATAGTGACCCCAACCACCAAGGCCTGTGGCGTGCCTTGGCCTAGCTGGACGGTACGCCTAAAAGAGGGCATACCCTGAATATGAGAAATGAATAAATGAAGCCTATACCTAAAAAGGGGCCGGGAGGGTGGGAAACAGGAAATGAGGCCGACGCTGGACCCGGCGGAGAAGGGAGGATAAGTACTCCCCCAGACTCCGCCTACAAACACAGGCCGGCCTCCGTCCAGCCTTCCAACTTGTAGTCAGAGTCTTCACCCGTAATACGTAGTGACCCCAACCACCAAGGCCTGTGGCGTGCCTTGGCCTAGCTGGACGGTACGCCTAAAAGAGGGCAAAAGACACAAGATAGGTAATGAAGCTTTATTGAAACAGTGCATATTTAATCCAACAGGGTGGCAAATGCTCTACGCACCTCCAAGTGAGGTTCAGGGATATATCTGCTATAGCAGGAGGAACTCCAGCGACCCATGTGCTTAATGATGTATGACGGGACCCCTTGCTTGGATGCTGCGGACGCTGCCCCAATTCTAAAGGAATGTCCGGAGAAGCGCCCTGGATTCAGATGCAGCTTGGCAAGAAGAATCCTGACATACCCAATGAATTGTTTGGAGGTGATAGGATGCGTAGGAAAGGGGAGAAACGGACTATCCCGGGGTGAGCTTGAGAATGCCCTGCAGAGAGAGTCGAGCACCTCAACCGGGCACCAGCAATTGTGAGTCTGATAGTATTTCACCACGAACCCCTGGCCAATCTGCCTGGTCTTAGTGTTGGGGAGCTGTAACTCGTAATGCTCGGGAAACCTGGCCAGACTCCCTCTGAGCAAAACTGGAGCATGGCAGCTGGCTCTGGACACCTCCCCGGGACGGAGGAACCCAAAGAAACTGAGGTGGATGGCAGCTTTAAGGACCAAACTGGGACCCATACCAAAAGGGGAAGTGGACAGAATATCCGACAGGTCTCGGAAAATCTGCCCGGTGATGGGTTGACGGGATAACCGTGAGGACCCCTAGGTTCTCTGGATACCCCTCAGCACGGCTTTTAGAGGGTGAGCAGCAAAAATGGACGGCCTGTCCGGCACTTGTAGGGACCTGAAATGCTGAACCCCTGCAAAATATGTCTTGATGGTTCTGGCCGATAAGGTTAGCTCACTATGGCAATAAGCAGAGAAAGACATGAAGTATGAAGAATCTGTGGGACCCTCACATGGAAACAGAGACATGAATCTGAGAAAACCCTCCAACCCGTGGTGTATGCCTTCAGCGTGTTCCTGGACAACGACCTGTTGGCCAGCTCGACCGCCTGAGACCGGAAAAAACTTAATCCATGACCAACAGTGCAAAGGGGGGAATTGGCTGGCCCGTCCGATCCGCTGCCGGATGCTGAAAGAAAAATTGTGGCATGTTGAGACGAGATAAGACATCTGTTGCACCGTTCTGATCTCCCCTAATAAATTCCCCCTGGAAGTGAAATCTATACGTCAAGCCCAGCCAAGTCAGCTTGTGCATGAAAGACATGATCAAAAGGGACCCTGACCTGCCTTTATTGATAATTCTGGCTGTAGCCAAATTATCCGTAAAGAATATGACCGAATTGCCTGCCCAGCCAGGGCCCCAAGTGACTGCCGCCGCCAGGATCGGGTAAATCTCAAACAATGCAGAAGTGAGAGCAAACTTTGGCAGATGGGACACCTCTGGGGGCCAGCGACTAGCTAACCATTCCTGACCAAAGATGGAGGAAAACCCGACCGAAGCGGCAGCATCTGAAAAACTCGAGGGGAACTCTCTGAAGGATGCGGGATGAACATGGAGATACCATACAGAGGAACTGATCCCACATGATCAAATCGGCTTGGGCATCCATTGGCAACCTGACCGGGGAGTCCGAATCCTGACCCTGGGGAAGCACAGCCAGTAATCTGGACACAAACGCCCTGCCCTGAGGAATGATCCTCATGGCATGGTTAAGCATCCCCAATAGTGACTGCAAGTCCCTTTTAGAACATACCGGGGAACGGACAAACTGATGGATGTATTGACGTTTTGGGGTAAGTGGCGCTGCTGGTCTGGTGAAGGGCTATCTATCTTTAAGTGATATGCAAGTATATAGGCAAATAATGAATGTTGGGTTCCTTCCTTTGGTTTAGCTTAAATATATAGCCACCATTAGGATGTGAGGTCCCCCTTTTTATTGATTGGCAGTGTATTTCCACTCTCAATTAATGAATGGTTCCCGTGTATCCGCCAAGGACATTAAAAAGTGTTTAAGAAAGAGGCTCAAATTATATATAAAGAAACGATAGGTTAGAGAAAGGGATATTAGTTGGTGTCCCCTAGACCCAGTGTGATATTGGTAGGTAATATCAATTATATTTGGAATGGGAAATTTTCAGTAATCCAATGTGCAAGCTTCTGTTGGTAATCAGTTCACTAAAAAATATATATAATAAAAAATATGTAAGTTGGCCAAAAAAAATATAAATATATAAAGATGGCCCCCAAGTGAAGAACTCTTATTCCGTGATAAACGCTAGTTATCTGAATCATATATAAAGTGTGTATCCAATATCAATGTTCAATCCAACAGAAAAAAAGGGGAAAAAGAAAAAATTGCAAAAAATGTAAAAAATCCTTTACAATGCAAGCTATTATAGCTTCAAACTGTGCCCATTTAAAGTGCTATGTGCTGCTCAAAATTGAGTAATAATAAATGTGTCCTCAGATAAAAATAATGCAAGTTGAAAAAGGAAAAAAATGATGTGAAGAAAATATATATATATATAGTTCACTAGATTTCACATTGGGCTTTGAGCCCCGCAATTAGTGATTAGTTGCACTTTGGATTATTAATGTGTTAGTATCCAAAAGTTTCTACTGCGATAAGTTGTATAGATGTTTAGAAAGTATTATTCACAATTTCATTCAAAAGATTCCAATGCCAAAGTAAGAAGAATAAAAACCAAAAACATCAGGTGTTCCTTAATGGAGGTTAATTGAGCAATATGATCCCCAACATGATTAAACAGATAATCCTTATTCTGCTCTCATCAATTTTCCTCTATTCACACTTTGATTTGACTGGCGATCCCCCCTGTTGTCTCCCCACTCACCGGACAGATGTCCCCTCGAGGGGGTGTAGGGCTTGTCTGAAATAAGCTTCAGTGAGCTATCAGATGATTACCTCTCCTCCTTATTTCAGTCTCCCTGGGAGAAAGCTGCCCCGCACCAGACTGAAATAAGGAGGAGAGGTAATCATCTGATAGCTCACTGAAGCTTATTTCAGACAAGCCCTACACCCCCTCGAGGGGACATCTGTCCGGTGAGTGGGGAGACAACAGGGGGGATCGCCAGTCAAATCAAAGTGTGAATAGAGGAAAATTGATGAGAGCAGAATAAGGATTATCTGTTTAATCATGTTGGGGGTCATATTGCTCAATTAACCTCCATTAAGGAACACCTGATGTTTTTGGTTTTTATTCTTCTTACTTTGGCATTGGAATCTTTTGAATGAAATTGTGAATAATACTTTCTAAACATCTATACAACTTATCGCAGTAGAAACTTTTGGATACTAACACATTAATAATCCAAAGTGCAACTAATCACTAATTGCGGGGCTCAAAGCCCAATGTGAAATCTAGTGAACTATATATATATATTTTCTTCACATCATTTTTTTCCTTTTTCAACTTGCATTATTTTTATCTGAGGACACATTTATTATTACTCAATTTTGAGCAGCACATAGCACTTTAAATGGGCACAGTTTGAAGCTATAATAGCTTGCATTGTAAAGGATTTTTTACATTTTTTGCAATTTTTTCTTTTTCCCCTTTTTTTCTGTTGGATTGAACATTGATATTGGATACACACTTTATATATGATTCAGATAACTAGCGTTTATCACGGAATAAGAGTTCTTCACTTGGGGGCCATCTTTATATATTTATATTTTTTTTGGCCAACTTACATATTTTTTATTATATATATTTTTTAGTGAACTGATTACCAACAGAAGCTTGCACATTGGATTACTGAAAATTTCCCATTCCAAATATAATTGATATTACCTACCAATATCACACTGGGTCTAGGGGACACCAACTAATATCCCTTTCTCTAACCTATCGTTTCTTTATATATAATTTGAGCCTCTTTCTTAAACACTTTTTAATGTCCTTGGCGGATACACGGGAACCATTCATTAATTGAGAGTGGAAATACACTGCCAATCAATAAAAAGGGGGACCTCACATCCTAATGGTGGCTATATATTTAAGCTAAACCAAAGGAAGGAACCCAACATTCATTATTTGCCTATATACTTGCATATCACTTAAAGATAGATAGCCCTTCACCAGACCAGCAGCGCCACTTACCCCAAAACGTCAATACATATATTTATTAACTCTCATTTGAGGGTACTTAAGGGGAGGCAGCAGCATTCATAACCTAGTCCTAGCGCGGAAAAACCAAACTACAAACTGATGGATGACCTGACGAATCCTGGCCAGCTTCTCCATGGGCAGACTAGCGACCATAAGATCAGAGTCCAGCGTGATCCCCAAGAAGGTGATGACCTTGGCTGGGCCCTCCATTTTATGAGCTGCTAGCGTCTAAACCTGAAAATAAACCCGTAAGTACCTGCAGATCCCTGGGTGGGCGCCCAGGGTCTTCCAACAACAGGAAGTCGTCAAGGTAGTGAATGACCCTTTGACAACTACCGTAGTCCTCCAGGATCCAATGCAACGCCCGGGCAAAGGTGTCAAACAAAAACGGACTGCTTTTTGAACCAAATGTTAATTTAGTAGCGAAAAAATACTGCCCTCGCCATTTGATACCATGCCACTGCCAGAGGGACGGACTAATGGGAAGTAGTTTGAAGGCGTCAGTGATGTCTGCTTTGGAAAGCCAAGCACCCCTACCCAACTGTAGGATGTGTTGGATAGCCAAGTCAACTGATGCATATTTTAGTAAAAATTCCTCGGAGGGGATGATTGAATTGAGGCTAGGGATATGAGAGGAATGAGGCGCAGACAAATCGTAAATTAAACGGAATTTATTCGAAAATTTGCCGGAGACCACCCCAATGGGGCTCACCCTCCACATGGAAAAGGGGGATGACGAAAAGGGGCCGATGAGGAACCCCTTGGCCATCTCTGCTAGAAGCAACTCGTCGACAACCACTGGGTTGTTCTCTGCAGACCTTAAATTATTACACTCGAAAGTCTCTGTCGGCAGGGTGATGAGGCCAGTATGAAACCCTGCAGAAAACCCTTCCAGCAAAAATTGCCTAACTGCTGGTGCTGGGTGGTCATCAAGGAGATCCCCCATAAAGGAAACGTTAATTCGGCATAGTCAGGCTGTGCTAATTGGCTTGATCAAGCAGGCGGACTTGGGGTGGGCTCTAAAGCAGTTAGCGCAAACATGCAACAACCTACACTGGTTGAAGTTGCAACCTGCATAATTATAATTGTTACACAGCTGCGCTTTCCCAAGGTATTGTATGGGTCTACCCAACTTGTCCACCTGCCCCAGGGTTCCTGCAGACCCCCCTGCCTGGAGGGCCCTACCTGACTAGAGGATTCCGCATTAGAGCACCAGGCCGTGGTATGAGCCGAGGACTGGCAGCTGGTACATACCGGGGACTTTTGACTAGCAAAATGTCTACAAAATAGCTCCATGTCAATGGCCCCCCACCATGACACCACCTGGAACTGAGCCCAGGTGGCTGCCACCTTAGCCGCAAAGGATCGGTGGTAATCATAAAAAATTGTGCCACCGTATTTATGGGCCAGATCCACAACCTTATGAAGGTAAAGATCCAATTCCTCCCTTCTACCTGGGCTAACAGAACAGATGATATCCCTAAAAATACCAAAAGCCAGCACAAATTCCGGTACGCTGAGTTTTCGGCTCAGCCTGGGGTCTTTGGTCTTCAGAACCACAGATACTTCCCCACAAGTAAAATATTTATTCTCTGACACATCCTGAGCCGCTATGAGCAGGGAGGCCAAGTTAACATATTTCCCCTCCAAGATGTCCTTTTTGATGTTGGCCGGGATGAAATGGGCTGGAGATACCGCAGGTGGGGCAGCCAACGGAGATGGTACCGCTGAAGGGAAAGTAGTGACATTACCTGCGGCTGGGCTTGGGAGCGCTATCGCTGGGAATGCTGAATCCACCACGGTAGTGGCTGGCATTACTGTATTAGCCAAGGCCCGGGCCTCCATCACCTCCATCCTTTCCTGCAACTGGACCATGGAGGTAGCCAGCGTGTTTAGCAGCGCATGGACCTGTAACAATGCGTTGTGTACCGTCGCATGCTCAGCGCTGGTGGCGGGAGATGATTGTGACAGGGGTGGGAAATCTAACAGTTCTGCTTTCCTAGCAGAAGAGGGGAAAGAAATGCCTTTGCGGCGGAGTTCAGCCATGAGTCTGGGCACGGTCCAACTTCTCAAGGATGGTGAATTTCCGAGCTCCGAACCCCCGCGTGGCGGCGTAGGTGGGACGAACGAGAAGTCCTCGCTATCAGCCACTTGTGACATACCGAAATCTAAAGAGACAAACTACAAAGAATAACATAAAAGCCCTCGCCCCTCAACCAGCCCAAAATGCGTGACTGCCTAGGTGGCCGGAAATAGCGCGTGACCTACCAAGCGGGACCCTGACCCCGAAATGATGAAATTAAATGAGTGAAATGAGTGAGCCCGAGCGACCTGCAGCGCGACAACAGGTAATTAAAAAACGAACACTCAGGGCTACAATACCCACAGGAGCGTGGTGGGTATGTATAAATGAGAAATGATGGTGCAATACCAGACATGAGATGTACGGCAAGAAGATTGTGGTCTAACAATCATTTAATGAACCTCAGCCTGTACGGAACTGTAGACGTGACAGAACCAGAAAGCAATACGGACCTGGTAAAACTAACTGTACCCCTAAAAGCGAGCAAATACGTACCAGCTGACACCGAGAATACACTGTAATCCACCTGAAAGAATTAATACCATATGTACCGTCGGAGAAATGAGCGCATGAAATGTATAACCAGACAAAAGAAATGAAAATGTGGTAAAGACGTGAAATTGTCACCCTAATGCAACCGCACCCCCCCCCACCCCACATGAAATGCCCAGTGAGGCGGCAACTGCCCTCCTTACATGATTGAAGCAAACGCATGACCGATCGATCAATGAAAAAACCGCACGTCCGACACGCTGAAGACGACTGACCTATCAGTGAAAGTCGCATGACAATTTTACCATTGACAGATCGCATGACATTTCCCGAACCTGACTTATGACACGTACTGACGACATGTCGCATGACAATCCCTGAAGACCAATAGTATGACGATCTGCCAAGCCAAAACGCATGACCGTCCTGACAAGACAAATCGCATGGTAGTTTGCTCACGGCAACCGTGCAGTTACCCCCCCCCCCCCATCGCATGACCGTTTCGTCAGACAAAATCGCATGACCGTTTCATCAGACAAAATCGCATGACCGTTTCATCAGACAAAATCGCATGACCGTTTCATCAGACAAAATCGCATTACCGATTCATCGGACAAATCGCATGACCGTTTCATCAGACAAATCGCATGAACGTTTTATCCGACAAATCGCATGACCGTTTTATCAAAGAAAAGCATAACTGTTTAATCAAAGACAAACGCATGACCGTTTATCAAAGGCAAATCGCATGGCTGTTTCCAAAGATAAATCGCATGGTCGTGCCAAGATGACCATGATGAATTCCCCAACAACTGATCGTGACAGATTTACCCCCCCCTCCCAAGACCGGCAAATCTGCATGGAAGATTAACATGATGACACAGGGTGGTCAAGCAGTTTACATGGACGGGACACCAAATGATAAGCCAGACGAAACACAGATGGGACACAATGCATGCATGAACTCCTGGGGTATGGTAGATACCAGGAACCCCCCCCCTCCCCCGCCAGTCTGTAACCAACCCCCCCCCCTGGCCTCTAGCACCTCCGGCCAGATCTGGCGACATGAGTGATACCCCCCCCTTATGTGTGTGTCCCCTGCGAGGCTCCCGAGGGTTTCCCCTGTGGATGCTGAAATGAGCGCTGTCATCGAGTGCAGCCTAACAGCCCAGCCCCCCCCCCCCGCTGCCACGAGGCGAACCTGCGGCCGAATGCAAGAAGGGGACGCCAGTCCCAATGCTGGTCGCGGCCCCCCCCAGGGTACCTGAAAGCCCTCGTGGCCTGGAGGCGCACTGGAGCCCGCGATCTCAGCTCCCTCCACGCTAGTCGGCGCGCAGAAATGACGTCGGTGGTCGCGGCGGAAGTGACGCACATCAACAGGAAGCAAACAGGAAATGAGGCCGACGCTGGACCCGGCGGAGAAGGGAGGATAAGTACTCCCCCAGACTCCGCCTACAAACACAGGCCGGCCTCCGTCCAGCCTTCCAACATGTCAACCTCCAGGCCCTTTTTTCTCGGCAAAGTTGTGCAGAATGCAACATGCCCCGATGATCTGGCACACAGAGTTTGGGGAATACAACAGGGTACCCCCAGACTTATCCAGGCATCGGAAACGGGACTTCAGAATGCCAAATGTGCGTTCCACCACTGCACGGGTACGTATGTGTGCAGCATTGTAGTTTTGCTCTCCTGTGGTTTGGGGATCCCGGAATGGAGTCATGAGATGGGGTCCAAGTGCATATGCAGAGTCACCTGGAAGGGAAAAGACAGGAGGATGTTAGTCGTGCATGTGCCCCTCGTGATGTCTGCATCATGGGGTCGGACAGTCATGCCTGACTCCCATGTCACTCACCAACCAGCCAGCTGTCCCCATACATGTTCTGTTCAAATTCTGTTGGGATGGTGCTTTGACGGTATATGTAGCTGTCATGGCTGGACCCTGGGTGTTTGGCACGGACGTGCCATACGAGGCATTGGGCATCGGCTATAACCTGTACATTGATGGAATGCCAGTGCTTCCGATTGCGGTATATATGCTCTGTGGCACAGGGGGGCCGTAGTGCCACATGTGTGCAATCAATGGCCCCCACAGTGCGCGGGAATCCTGCAATTCTGACAAAATCCGCCATTGCCTTATTCCGCAGGTGCTCCTGGGTGGGTCTGATGATGTGCGGGGACAACCTGGTGCACACATCTGCTCATACTGGTTTGTGACATCCCAGCCACAACTCCACTTGTACGCTGAAAAGATCCACTGGCGAGGAAATTCACTGTTGTCAGTACCTTGACCAGTGGCTGCACTGCATGTGAGCGGTGTGTCTGGCTGGTGATGTCATCCTGCAGGGTTGTGGCTAATTCCAGGATGGCATCAGTGTTGAATCTGAAGATACGATACACCTCCAAATCCCCCTTGCCAAAAACGTTCATGCACGTTCGGTATATCCTCTCCTGTGCCCTCCTCATTCTACGCGCCTGGGCACACACTAGTAGTGCTATGACCATGCCTGTCCCTGGCATGTTGGCATATGGATGTGTTGTCCTGCAAGTGTGGTTGCTCAGCTCGTCCTGCTTTATGAGGGGTAACTTTAGGCCGGACATACAGCTTACGTGCACCGCGCGTAGCCTGCGCCGGACAAGCGTACGTTCGGGAATCGGCGTATCTCCCTCATTTGCATATTTGAATACAAAATCAATGGGAGCGCCAGATGCGCCCAGCGTAAATATGCGCACACGCTACGCCGGCGTAGAAAAGTTACGTCGGTCGGAAGAAGCTTATTTTCAGGCGTATCTGGTTCTGTGGGTATGTCGCATACATACGCCGGCGTATATATACACTTACGCCGCGCATCTCGAGATACGCCGGCGTAACTTCTTTGAGAATCTGGGCCATAGACGATAGATCACCCTCGTACAAACTAAATATATATCATCCTGTTCTTTATTCAAATTACAAATAATAAATTGAAATAATAAATTGATACATTCAGTTTCCACCCTTCACACCAATTCCCTCCCCCTAGAGTAATATCCCCTCAGGGCCCGGGGAGGGGGGGCTAGTGCGACTCCTAATCTGGGTCACAGTAATCATCCAGATAGTTGTGAGGGGGGAAGCAAACAATTTTTTTTTTTTTATATATAATAATAACAAAACTACTAAAAGTACTGCTTCCTCCTCTACTCCCCACCTCACATATCTTCTCCTATTATCAAGCCTGGGGGGGCGACCCCATATGGAGGTTTACCCTTAATGGTTGCATGTATTTTCGCAAAGGACTTTTGTGCACTCCAATGTAGAAGATGCAATAACCTGCCTAGCAGCGCAGATAGCTATGGTATTGAAGGCACTGTGTATGGGTTCTGACACAAAACAAATTACACTGCTGGATGCTTACTGGAATTTCCCCTTCGCAAACCGATACTGAAACCATACACCTTTTTTTTTCTTATATCAGGGGGGTTTTCATTGAAATGTAACCAAATTTTACCTGCTTAACTGAAGGGACTCTTAGTGACCCATACACCCTCCCTTCCCTGTTACAAGTGACCATAAGCCCGAGGCTTCCTTTAGAGATTCCAGCACTCATCCACAAATATTTCTGGGGGCTCATCACTAACTAGCAGTGACAATCGAATAGTGTTATACTCAGTATAAGCCTACTACCAGATGTAATGTTATACATATTCCGCACTGGGGTACTAAGGGTACTAATGAAAGCTCCAGGAGATAGTATACCACCTTTCAATTTTGAGGTATCACTCAGATGCAATGGGGAGTAAGACCTATCACACAATAGGAGGCTTCCGGCTCCACGTAGCAACCCATCCACACATACCCACCCAATTCCCCGGGGACCTACTAACCTTGTTTAATATACATAACAATCCATGCTGTAATGACCAACATGGTTAGTGAAACGATTACCCCCCCCCCACGAGGGAGAGTCACCAGCCACACCAGGTGGTGATTCTCCCATATACAATAGGTTCAACCAAGACACTGCTTGATTCCCTTAACAGGAGAACTAAACCTCAGACTGGGGCAAATAAACCTAAACCACTCATAGAAAAACCTACTCCACCTGGTGCGCCTCGGGTCCCTGCTGGGCACAGGGCCAGATTAAGAACATCATGGGCCTGTAGAGTAGAAGGGAAAGGGGGGGGCGAAAAAAGGGGGGGAAGGGGGGGAGGGGGGATTTTTGGCCCAGGGGAGGATAGGGGTGAAAGCGGTGAGGAGTGGAAGAAAGGGGGGGAGGATTGGGGAAGAAGGAGGATCAGGCAGGGGAAAAGAAAAGTGAAAGTGAGGGTGGGACAAGGAGATGAAGAAGGAAAGGAGGATGGAATGTAAGGGAAAATGGACAAGGGAAAAGGATGGGGGAGGAGAGGGGAAAAAGGAAAGGGGAAAGAAGGAAGGGGGAAAAAAAGGGGGGGTTTTATTTGGGAGGGGAGGGGGAAGGGGGGAGGAGGAAAGAGGAAGGGAGAGGGAGGGAGGAAAAAGAGGGGGAATTTATTAGTAGTGGGGCAGGGAAAAAAGAGAGGGTGGGTGGTGGGGATCCAAGGGAACCAAACAAAGCTGAGGAGGACAACCGGAAGTGCTAGTGAATAAGTGAAGGGGACACCAGGAAGTGACGACGAGTGCTGGAGTAGCAAGGGTTAATTTAAACTCTAGCTTACCGTTCAAGGTATAATAATCAATTTAATGATACTGGGGCGAGTGACACAGGGTTTTAAAGGAGGAACCGGCAGGATGGCAAAAGAGCCAGAGTGATTTAACACTAGTGTTGAGCAGAATATGCCATATTCGATTTCGCGATATATCTCGAATATATATTCGAATATTCGAGATATATTCGCTAAATTCGAATATTCGTGATATTTTATCGAAATTAATTGATTGCGATTTTTCGCTATTGCGAATGCGAAAATAATTGCGATTTTTTGATAACTGCGGTAGGAGCGCTCTGATTGGCTCAGAATATTCGTGATATTTTATCGAAATATCGCAACATGCGAATGCGATATTTATTGCGCAATTTCGAGATATGCTGGAGGAGCGCTCTGATTGGCTCAGAATATTCGTGATATTTTATCGAAATATCGCAACATGCGAATGCGATATTTATTGCGCAATTTCGAGAAATGCTGTAGGAGCGCTCTGATTGGCTCACTCTGAAATCGAATATTTATGATATTTTAACCAAAAAACATATTGCGATTGCGAGTTTTCGATCGCGCATGCGCAATCGCGCGAACAACACGCGACCATTTCCTGGAGCCTTGCCAGTTTCCAACTTATGATCGCAACGCAATCACAGAGCAACATGGTTGGAAGCAATTTCACTAAATCTGAGGAAAAGATGCTGATTTGTGTAAGTATTTTGACCACTGTTATTTCATCGAAAAGACAAGTGTGTAAGTGAATGAATGACTTCCTCTTGAGCAACAGTCACTCACAATCCCATCAAGGTTTGTAGAAAATAAAAAAGGGTCAGCATATATCAGGGGGGGACAATTCCTCTCCGAATATAGGGATTTTTATGTGAGGTGTGTTGCTCTAATATCTAAGGTAGGCGCACAAAACACAAGGTTTTTAGTAGTATCAAAAATAATTTAATTATATAAAAATATAAAGTATCATATTTCATACAGTTATTGACATAATAAGATATATATGATCAAAACCACATTTTCATGATAAACAAAATAAAGGGGAGACAGGTTATTTAAAGGAAAGTTGATGCGAGTTTGCCAACTAGTTTCGCACTAGATGTGCTTTGTCAGGGCTTGCATAATATTCCTGTTCCTTTAATACATGTAGTGGTCTGTGTATGACATAAAGATTCATCATTAATACAGATATAATACAATAGTTTAATATCTTAAACTTTCAAAAAATGTGTATGTTTAACACATGTATATACAAAAAGAATATAGTGCGCTTACCACTTCCGTTAAAAAGCTCTGAGAACCGGGCAGAGAAACCTGCCTGAGGATCAGCGAGGGAGCACCTGATGCAGTTTAGGAAATCAGCTAATCCACTAGTAATCAATGGAAGCCAGATCCACTTGATTTTGGCAGGTGCGGCCAATGAAATGTTTGTGAGGAGTTCACCACAAGGAGGAAAAGATACAGATAACAAGTCGTTGTATCTATATCTTTCCTAGAGAAGGAAAAAGAAGAAAAAAAAGAAGGAAATAAAAGATTGAAAAGATAATGAAGGGTATCGAAAGGTATTTGTATATGTATATAATTTTTTGTATAGATAAGATAAACATCTATACATTTAATAATTACAGAAAAGATGTCCAAAGAATACTTAATGGAAATTTTACCTCAATATTTAGCAGGGTTAAACTTAAGTGCTGCCAGAGGGGTCCAACGGGGTTCCCAAAAGGTTTCCAAAAGATTCTACAATTAAAGGGTAAATATCTATATATATATCAAAATTAGATAGATGAAAACAGTGCCTTTGACAAACAATTATAATAAGGCAACTGTCTGTTTATAGGAAATTGGAGAAGTAAAGAAGGGTTTGTTTATTTGTTATTACCTTGAGTGGCCAGCGGTGAAGATAATATAGTGATGTATCCTGTTGTAATCAAGGGATATAATGCCTCAGTTGTATTCAAAATTAGAGGTAATATTAACAAAATGGTCCGGGAATAGTACCATATGTTTCCACTTAATTTCTATGAATAAATAAATAAAGAAGAAAAATTTGTATATTAGAATAATGTATGTGGCTAAATAGCCTAAGTGGAGTACTAAGTCGTTGGACCAAAGAGTAATTACCTTTGCTGGGTAGTAATAGCATAAGGATAGATGAGGCAGTATGCTAGCGTCTCGCATGTGGTTATGTTGTCCTCCCTTCAGCCATCCAGGTCAGCGTCTGACATGTATATCGTCAGCGCTGACTTTAATAGCAACATTTCTACCGGAAGTGAAAAGAGTCAATGCTGACCCCTGGCATCACTTCCGGTCCACGTGTCCCAAAGCAATAGCGCGCGCAGGTCTTGCGTTCCAGCATGATGACGTAAGCTGGAGCGCATAAGGAAGAGACATATCCTAACTGTCTCTAACCAGCCAAGGCAAACGATTGACTGGATGTGCGCGCGCTTCCCGTCTGTTGATACTGACGGGAAGGAGAGGCGTCTGAAAGACCGCGCCCCCTGTGCTGGGACCTGTGATTGGCCACACCACGCTTGTGTGGAGTCCAACCTCCCTCTGCACCAGGAAGCCCCCTGCATATTGAGTCGCACGATTCAGAGCTCAGAAAACGGAAATAATAATTTAATAAAAGTCATTAAGTAAAGCATGTACAATTAGACACATATTTAAATCCAGAGAAATAAACCAGAGTATGTTATTGATTTCTCGCAATTATACATCCAACGAAGGTTCATTTTTACATTGCCTAGTCTGAGGAGAAGATTGATAGAGGCAGTATCCATGATAATAAAAATTGTTAAAGATTTTAGTGCTATCTAGCTATTTCATCATACAGCCGGATAGAACAAGAGAAATAGTCAAAATGAATACAAAATAGATACAAACTAAAGCAAAACAAGGTCAGATAAAGCAAAACAAAGCAAAACACCACAAGTTCAGAGATAATCCAAGTGCAGAGAGTAGAGCAATAGAGCCATCAGTCCTCAAAAAGATAAGGAGTCATATAATTATCGGAGGATTCACTGAATATGTACAGGAACAATGTAGAAACAGACCTATTAATGACCCATATATATAGCAACCAATATTAATATTAAGTAATTCAGCCAGGGTCTTTAACTGACATCTCTGTGATTCAAAACCAGTAATAGCCAGTTAAGTATAAGAAAATAATAATGGTAGACAGCTCAAAGGCTCAACTATAAAAAGGGTTTGAATGACAGAGATGTGTTAAGCCCTGGTGAATAAGTGGCTCGTTGTTCAAAAATCCAACGGGCCTCGCGTTGGAGGATTTTTTTGTCAAAATCCCCACCTCTTTCTGGTAGGGGAATCACTTCCAACGCAAAGAAAGAGATAAAGGAGGGGTCATAGCTATGGTGCAAACCTACATGTTTACAAATAGGGGTATAGAGCAATCCTGCGTCTAAGTAGTAAAGGTGGTCCTTAATTCTTCTCGCAAATGCTCTTTTCGTCTTTCCTATATAAAATGCGCCGCAGCGACATTTGGCAAGATATACAATGCCTATAGTCGTACAATTAGCATGCCTCTTGGACTTAAGGAAACCTCCTCTAGGGAGGCAACAACCGTCTCCTTCCTCAATCCAAGGGCAAACATCACATTGTCCACATTTGTAGGTACCTGGTATCTCAGGCTCCTGAGAATCTGGAGCATCAGGTACCAGATGACTGTGTGTGAGGCCGTCTTTAATGGACCTACATTTCCTGTAAACAATTTCAGGTCTCTGGGAGATGTATTTTGAAATAATAGGGTCTTCAGCAAGAAAATGCCAATTATGATTGATCAATTGGCGGAAGATGTTTTGATCAGAGCTGAATGTGGTTATGAGTTTAGTTGTAGGATTAGGCTCTTTTTCCCTCTGTTTAAATAATAATGCATCTCTAGTGTTTGTCTTAGATTTTATATATGCTTTTTTAAGAACCTTTTTACTATATCCTCTCAATAAGAGTCGTGAATAGAGGGCAAATGCCTCTTTTTCAAAGTCCTCCTCCTTTGTACAATTACGCCGAAGTCTCAAGTACTGACTGTAAGGGATGCTTCGCACCAAAGATCTTGGATGAGAGCTAGAGTAGTGTAGAATAGTATTTCCTGCTGTTTCTTTTCTGTATAAATTGGTGTATAGGGTACCATCATCATTTATCGAGATTGTTAAATCAAGGAAGGGGATGCTTTTGGTATCCGACTGGATAGTAAATTTTAGATTGTAATCGTTAATGGATAGATATTCCATAAATTTACCTAGTAGGACCACGCCACCAGTCCAGACGACTAATACATCGTCGATGTACCTCCGCCACAACAAAATGTGGCGGAGGTATATCACGGCGGAGTCATCTGATGCTCCAGATTCTCAGGAGCCTGAGATACCAGGTACCTACAAATGTGGACAATGTGATGTTTGCCCTTGGATTGAGGAAGGAGACGGTTGTTGCCTCCCTAGAGGAGGTCTCCTTAAGTCCAAGAGGCATGCTAATTGTACGACTATAGGCATTGTATATCTTGCCAAATGTCGCTGCGGCGCATTTTATATAGGAAAGACGAAAAGAGCATTTGCGAGAAGAATTAAGGACCACCTTTACTACTTAGACGCAGGATTGCTCTATACCCCTATTTGTAAACATGTAGGTTTGCACCATAGCTATGACCCCTCCTTTATCTCTTTCTTTGCGTTGGAAGTGATTCCCCTACCAGAAAGAGGTGGGGATTTTGACAAAAAAA
The DNA here is from genome assembly GCF_905171775.1 of Rana temporaria. Lineage (NCBI taxonomy): Eukaryota > Metazoa > Chordata > Amphibia > Anura > Ranidae > Rana > Rana temporaria. Next base: position 110,156,956 of record NC_053495.1, on the reverse strand, counting down.
TCCTCCAACGCGAGGCCCGTTGGATTTTTGAACAACGAGCCACTTATTCACCAGGGCTTAACACATCTCTGTCATTCAAACCCTTTTTATAGTTGAGCCTTTGAGCTGTCTACCATTATTATTTTCTTATACTTAACTGGCTATTACTGGTTTTGAATCACAGAGATGTCAGTTAAAGACCCTGGCTGAATTACTTAATATTAATATTGGTTGCTATATATATGGGTCATTAATAGGTCTGTTTCTACATTGTTCCTGTACATATTCAGTGAATCCTCCGATAATTATATGACTCCTTATCTTTTTGAGGACTGATGGCTCTATTGCTCTACTCTCTGCACTTGGATTATCTCTGAACTTGTGGTGTTTTGCTTTGTTTTGCTTTATCTGACCTTGTTTTGCTTTAGTTTGTATCTATTTTGTATTCATTTTGACTATTTCTCTTGTTCTATCCGGCTGTATGATGAAATAGCTAGATAGCACTAAAATCTTTAACAATTTTTATTATCATGGATACTGCCTCTATCAATCTTCTCCTCAGACTAGGCAATGTAAAAATGAACCTTCGTTGGATGTATAATTGCGAGAAATCAATAACATACTCTGGTTTATTTCTCTGGATTTAAATATGTGTCTAATTGTACATGCTTTACTTAATGACTTTTATTAAATTATTATTTCCGTTTTCTGAGCTCTGAATCGTGCGACTCAATATGCAGGGGGCTTCCTGGTGCAGAGGGAGGTTGGACTCCACACAAGCGTGGTGTGGCCAATCACAGGTCCCAGCACAGGGGGCGCGGTCTTTCAGACGCCTCTCCTTCCCGTCAGTATCAACAGACGGGAAGCGCGCGCACATCCAGTCAATCGTTTGCCTTGGCTGGTTAGAGACAGTTAGGATATGTCTCTTCCTTATGCGCTCCAGCTTACGTCATCATGCTGGAACGCAAGACCTGCGCGCGCTATTGCTTTGGGACACGTGGACCGGAAGTGATGCCAGGGGTCAGCATTGACTCTTTTCACTTCCGGTAGAAATGTTGCTATTAAAGTCAGCGCTGACGATATACATGTCAGACGCTGACCTGGATGGCTGAAGGGAGGACAACATAACCACATGCGAGACGCTAGCATACTGCCTCATCTATCCTTATGCTATTACTACCCAGCAAAGGTAATTACTCTTTGGTCCAACGACTTAGTACTCCACTTAGGCTATTTAGCCACATACATTATTCTAATATACAAATTTTTCTTCTTTATTTATTTATTCATAGAAATTAAGTGGAAACATATGGTACTATTCCCGGACCATTTTGTTAGTATTACCTCTAATTTTGAATACAACTGAGGCATTATATCCCTTGATTACAACAGGATACATCACTATATTATCTTCACCGCTGGCCACTCAAGGTAATAACAAATAAACAAACCCTTCTTTACTTCTCCAATTTCCTATAAACAGACAGTTGCCTTATTATAATTGTTTGTCAAAGGCACTGTTTTCATCTATCTAATTTTGATATATATATAGATATTTACCCTTTAATTGTAGAATCTTTTGGAAACCTTTTGGGAACCCCGTTGGACCCCTCTGGCAGCACTTAAGTTTAACCCTGCTAAATATTGAGGTAAAATTTCCATTAAGTATTCTTTGGACATCTTTTCTGTAATTATTAAATGTATAGATGTTTATCTTATCTATACAAAAAATTATATACATATACAAATACCTTTCGATACCCTTCATTATCTTTTCAATCTTTTATTTCCTTCTTTTTTTTTCTTCTTTTTCCTTCTCTAGGAAAGATATAGATACAACGACTTGTTATCTGTATCTTTTCCTCCTTGTGGTGAACTCCTCACAAACATTTCATTGGCCGCACCTGCCAAAATCAAGTGGATCTGGCTTCCATTGATTACTAGTGGATTAGCTGATTTCCTAAACTGCATCAGGTGCTCCCTCGCTGATCCTCAGGCAGGTTTCTCTGCCCGGTTCTCAGAGCTTTTTAACGGAAGTGGTAAGCGCACTATATTCTTTTTGTATATACATGTGTTAAACATACAATAGTTTAATATCTTAAACTTTCAAAAAATGTGTATTATATCTGTATTAATGATGAATCTTTATGTCATACACAGACCACTACATGTATTAAAGGAACAGGAATATTATGCAAGCCCTGACGAAGCACATCTAGTGCGAAACTAGTTGGCAAACTCGCATCAACTTTCCTTTAAATAACCTGTCTCCCCTTTATTTTGTTTATCATGAAAATGTGGTTTTGATCATATATATCTTATTATGTCAATAACTGTATGAAATATGATACTTTATATTTTTATATAATTAAATTATTTTTGATACTACTAAAAACCTTGTGTTTTGTGCGCCTACCTTAGATATTAGAGCAACACACCTCACATAAAAATCCCTATATTCGGAGAGGAATTGTCCTCCCCTGATATATGCTGACCCTTTTTTATTTTCCACTGTTATTTCATCATCTTCAACTGCATTTTAGTCTAGTTTAAAAGTTAGTATATATGATCAGATATTAGTATTTCACAAAAAATGTGTCTCCTGCTTTTACAAAACTACAAGTCCCAGCATGCCTGGACAGCTGCAGACACCCTGGTTGGCAAATGTGTATTTAGGCACTTTTCCTTGTTATTTAGCATAATGAATTTAACATTTTTTTGGACATAGGACGTATGCGAACGTCCTGACTTCAGTGTCCTCAAGGCCCAAGGACGTTCGAATACATATTGCCCTTTAGATGTTGCAGAACTACAACTTCCAGCATGCCTGGGAATGCTGGCACTTCTAGTATTGTAAGTTCTGCAGGCCCCCATTTTTCAGGCCTTTATGCACGGGTCTCTAAACTGTGGCACCCTAGATGCAGCAAAAGTAAAATTCTTAGCATGCACTGACAGACCGTGGCTGATGGGAGTAGTAGTTTTGCAATAGCTGGAGGTGGACTGGTCTTGAAACCCAGAGTTAGGTAACAAACCCGTAGTGTTTTGCAACCATTCTGCCTCCAGCTGGTTTTTTTCTGTTGAAAAGCCTGTGGCGTGCAAAACACAACCCAAAAACTCCACCCGGTGCAGTGAAAAATGTGCACACACCTAAAGAGTGACATCACAAAAAACTGCGATGGGTACATACGTCAGTGGTCCTCCGAAAAGGTCCCGTCTCTGACCCCCCGGGGCGTTAGGCTCCTGACAGGGAAAAGAGTTAGCAACGCATATCTCCCCTATACGTGTATCCTGTGTTGTTAATAATATATTCATAATTATGCAAATGATAATGGCTGCTATATTTATGCAAAAAAGGTGGCGACCGAAATGGCAGGATATAAAATCTTTCATGTTACCCCTGTCATTGATTAATAAGGCGAGAATGCTTCCAATTGTTGAATAGCATACATTTACGTCATATATCCATAAGGCTGTCAACAGAAGTATTACAATATACTTTGTTCTTCATCTTGCAGAAGTTCCTGGAAACAGGATACGATAAGCTGCGGAGGCAGCCAGAGAAAAGGGCTGTGGTCAGCGCCCTAATCACTGACTTTGGCGGCCAACACGACCACAAGGCAATAGTCAAGAAGTGGTCTGACCTGAAGAGGTGCCACATGGATCAGGTCAGACGTCTTCGGGATAGATATCATCCAGGTAAGTTATTGTTGACAGTTATGTTTTTTTTTTTCAAAAGTGTATTTTGTGCGTGAACTCGAAAAAGAGAGAGGAGCCGGCCTGCAGGAGTTGGGAGGCCTCCCCCAGAGGCAATCTGCCATCTTTCTCCATGCCCCGGGTGGCAATGGCGGGTGTGAGGGGGTCCTCCCAACCCAACCTCGCATAGCACACCCACCGGGGGCGGGGCTGAGACCACCAAACTCAATTCACATGTAGCCGAGAGCGGGATCCGAACCCCTAGCTGCAGAGGTGAATCACTTGTCAGCGCAGTGGCAATCGCGTGGAGCCACCGCAGCTCCTTTGGTGACAGTTATGTAAGGTCATATGTAATTCATGTAAGGTCAGATGTTGTTAACCAAGATGCCATGTTGTGCTAACATATATCACCACCAGCCAAGGTATTCATAGTACTGTTGAAAAAAGACATGGGACAGCAGACAGGAACACAGAAGTTATGTGGGAACATACTTTTCCCATTGCTTTGCATGGGACTTTAAAGAAAAACCCCGACCATGGCAAATGGGGGTGGGTAAGGGTTAAACCACCTATCCTATGTTTGTGGCTGACATATAAGTAACCTGTGTGCCAAGTTTCATGTAAATATCTTTAGCCGTTTGTACGTGATGCTGGAACATACATACATACATACATACATGCACACACACGTTGAGTTTTATATATATAGATTCCCACTAAATTCCTGTGTTAGGCGTGGGGTTGTTATAGTAATCCCGTGTGCTCCATCAGGCCCTTTTTTTAACATGAGATCGTCTGAACAAAACAAAGGAGACAAAAACAGCTCATTTTAACATGGTGGCATCCCAGCTCACGCTCAGTCCCCTGTAGTGCCCACAAGACCCTTTAATATAACATTGTCCCATTGGTTAACTGTCTATATAAATCAATTTGTATTCATATACAATACAGCAGAGTACACAGAATTTGCATACGTCATTAGAAAACATTTTTATAATATATGAACATTGTGTTATTATAGGTGCTCCAATACCAGTTGTGCGCGCCAAGCGCAGAAGGCGCCAGGCCGATGAGGAGGAGGAGGAGGATGCGGCAGAGGAGGATGCGGCAGAGGAGGAGATGGATGAGGAGGAGCAGCCAGGGCCCTCCCACTCCCCAACCCCAGCTCCTGTTGAGGAGCAAGCTGAGGAGCTTCCCCCCCCCCACCACCCCAACTTCTCAAGCAGATGAGCAGGAGGAAGACAGCGGTCCTGTGAGCCTCGTTCAGGAAGGTAAATATGTGCACAATGATTAATAACATTTCAACAATAAAATGTAGATATAAAAATGGACAACATATAAAGCGCACCTGTCAGATTGTAGAACCATAATATGGTATTTATGCTAGAAGTATACAGGTAGTGCATAATTATTAGGCAAGTTGTATTTTTGAGGATTCATTTTATTATTGAACAACAACCATGTTCTCAATGAACCCCAAAAACTCATTAATATCAAAGCTGAATTTTTTTGGAAGTAGTTTTTAGTTTGTTTTTAATGTTAGTTATTTTCGGGGGATATCTGTGTGTGCAGGCGACTACTATTACTGTGCAGAATTATTAGGCAACTTAACAAAAAAATAAATAGATACCCATTTCAATGATTTATTTTTAACAGTGAAACCAATATAACATCTCAACATTCACAAATACACATTTCTGACATTTAAAAACAAAACAAAAACAAATCAGTGACCAATATAGCCACCTTTCTTTGCAAGGACACTCAAAAGCCTGACATCCATGGATTCTGTCAGTGTTTTGATCTGTTCACCATCAACATTGCGTGCAGCAGCAACCACAGCCTCCCAGACACTGTTCAGAGAGGTGTACTGTTTTCCCTCCTTGTAAATCCCACATTTGATGATGGACCACAGGTTCTCAATGGGGTTCAGATCAGGTGAACAAGGAGGCCATGTCATTACTTTTTTTTATTTAATACCCTTTCTTGCCAGCCACGCTGTGGAGTACTTTGACACGTGTGATGGAGCATTGTCCTGCATGAAAATCATGTTTTTCTTGAAGGATGGTGACTTCTTCCTGTACCACTGCTTGAAGAAGGTCTCTTCCATAATCTGGCAGTAGGACTGGGAGTTGAGCTTGACTCCATCCTCAATCCGAAAAGGCCCCACAAGCTCATCTTTGATGATACCAGCCCAAACCAGTACTCCACCACCACCTTGCTGGCGTCTGAGTCGGACTGGAGCTCCCTGCCCTTTACCAATCCAGCCACGGGCTCTTCCATCTGGCCCATCAAGACTCACTCTCATTTCAGCAGTCCATAAAACCTTAGAAAAATCTTTCTTGAGATATTTATTGGCACAGTCTTGACGTTGCAGCTTGTGTGTCTTGTTCAGTGGTCGTCGTCTTTCAGCCTTTCTTACCTTGGCCATGTCTCTGGGTATTGCACACCTTGTGCTTTTGGGCACCCCAGTGATGTTGCAGCTCTGAAATATGGCCAATCTGGTGGCAAGTGGCATCTTGGCAGCTGCACGCTTAACTTTTCTCAGTTCATGGGCAGTTATTTTGCACCTTTGTTTTTCCACACGCTTCTTTTGTTTGATGATCACGCTTCAGAAGCTTTGCAATTTTAAGAGTGCTGCATCCCTCTGCTAGATATCTCTCTATTTTGGACTTTTCAGAGTCTGTCAAGTCCTTCTTTTGGCCCATTTTGCCAAAGAAAAGGAAATTGACTAATAATTATGCACACCTGATATAGAGTGTTGATGTCATTAGACCACACACCTTCTCATTACAGAGATGTACATTACCTAATATGCCTAATCGGTAGTAGGCTTTCGAGCCTATACAGCTTGGAGTAAGACAACATGCATAAAGAGGATGATGTGGTCCAAATACTCATTTGCCTAATAATTCTGCACTCCCGGGATGTGTTAGACACATAACAAGTGTATACACATGATAATGATTGATTAATAAGCAAAAAAAATATTTTATTTATTTGGTAACGTTCTTTGAAATCCAAATGTTTTTTTATTATATCCTAACAGCATCAAGAGATATGAGAAGGCAGAACAGACTCATCAAAAAAACACACCAGAGGATCCTGCAAAACCAACGCAAGATCCGCTACCTGACGCAACAAAATGCTCTGCTAGAGCAGCAGCAATCCGAACATATTGCGGAAATGGAACGGATTCAGAAACGCATTGATAGTTATATTTGAATTTATTTTTTTATTAAAAAATCTTATTTTTTGGAAATGTTTCATTTCTTTTTGAGATAGATTTGTAGGTTTTTCAACACATCTAACTTCACATCAAACAAATCAACATCAACACATTTAACTTCATAATAAGCAAAAACATTTTATACTATTATTTTATTTAACAGTAACCTAGGACAAACTAAAGCACACGACACAGACACGACGAACACAAAATAAACTGTTGAAAAATGAACATAACAAAAGCAACAATATATATATATATACAAAGAGAGAGAGAGGGAGAGCAAGAAAGAGAGAGAGAATGCAGATGAGCTCTTGCAGACAGCCCAATGGTTGCAGTATAAATGCCGCAAAACAGGGTTTAACATAAGGTTCATTGTTATAGTTACACTTGCTGTTTAGATCCGGTCTGGTAGCTTGTAGCGGAGGCTGTTGGTGGATCCGCTGTGCCAGAGAGGTCATGAAGCTTTACTCAGCATGGAGGCAGCAGCAGGAGTATTAAAATATAATATAACTAGACAATGCATTTCCTGAGGAAAATGCGAGTGGGAATGCTGAATAGCTTAATTGGTGAGCCCCTTGCCAAAGACATTCACCATAACCACTACACTATCTTTAGGACACACAGCTTCTTTCTCTATCTGCAAAGTATAGAGTATGCTGACTTCCTGGTCGCCCCTCCCCCCTCAATAGGTTTCCCCTCCCCCCCAGGTCAGTGAGGAGGAATATTGCACTGAGGTCAGGAAAGTTATTTATGGAAAGAAATAACATTACAAACGCTTTTAATTCACAGATCTAATACATGATTTAAGCCTCCAAACAAAGCTTAATAAATCCTCAAACGTACATGCAATTGATACAACGACTACACCGTTTGAAATACATGGCCCTTGTAAACGCATCGATATGAAATTTATGTTGATAAACTTAAAAATGTGGCCATGTCTGCGATTTAGAAAAGAGCGTCTTTGTGAGTTCTGCAGCAACATTTTTTAGATAATTTAACATGAGAGTCTATGAGACATAATTTCTGGCTGTTGCTCCAATAACTAAAACTAAAATACGTATCGCAGAATTTATCACATTGCCAGAAACCAGACAAGCATAGCTACGTTTTGATATAAAAATTGTGTTTGAAAAGTAGATCTTGTGGGCGTGAGAGCAATTTGTTTCCCCTTTTTCTAAAGATATTTTTAATTACAAAGATCTCCAATGTTAAGGTCACATGACAGACTCTAAATCCCCTCCATAGGATTACATTATAACCTATTGCATTTTTGTGAAAAATTCGCCAAACGTAAATTGCGTTTTCACCAAAAAATTGTAAACGATAACGATCTGAAAAGTCATAGCCGGATAGCTAAATATTTTGTGACCGCTTTAAAGTTTGTTTAGTGTCTGTAAGTGAAAGTATGAAGTAGCTGAAACTTTTGGCAGGGCATGTGAATTCAAAGGGGAAAAGGATGTTCTCATTGACTTCAATGTTAAAAAAAAGGGTCTAAAAGCTTAAAATTTATAAAAGTGTAAATAGTCGAAAAAAACTTGAAGAAGTCCCATCATTAGCTGAACGAGACGAACATTTTTACAGTTGAATGGTCTCAATAGCTGAAAGTATGCCGAAGTTACGCAGAACCAAAAAAAGTAAGGAATAATAAGATTACTAAATTTACGGATATCAATACTGGAAATCTTTATTAAAGCATTCACACTACTTAAGATTAATACATTTACGGGTATCCATACTGGGAATGCTTATTAAAGCATTCCCACTAAGTATCACACAGGCAGGATTTACAAGCAGTAGTGGTAATAGTACTAGATAGCATAAAAACACTTGGGGAATACTTTACAGCATCAGTAGTGGTCATAGTAGTCAATAGTTTACCAAAAATTTGGGACACAGGTGTCTTGACAGAGCTGTAATAGTAGTAGTAGACATTGACAATACAGTGTCAAATCACTCGGGCAAGAGGTGCCATGATGAACAGCAGCAGCAGCATCAGTAGTGGTAATAGTAGTATAGAGTGGCAAAAAACTAGTGACATAGGTGTCTTGATTGAGCAGTAGTAGTAGTAGTAGACATTGACAAGACAGAGTCATATCACTTGGGCAGGAGGTGCCATGATGAACAGCAGTGGTAATAGGAGTATATAGAGTGTGAATTAACTGCTGACATAGGTTGTTTTGACTGAGCAGCAGAAGCAGCAGTAGTAGTATTAGCAGTAGTAGTTGATACAGAGTCATATCACTTGGGCAGGAGGTACCATGATGAACAGCAGTGTTAATAAGAGTATATAGGGTGTGAAATAACTGCTGACATAGGTGTCTTGACTGGGCAGCAGCAGCAGAAGCAGCAGCAGTAGTATTATCAGTAGTAGTTGATACAGAGTCATATCACTTGGGCAGGAGGTGCCATGATGAACAGCAGTGGTAATAAGAGTATACAGAGTGTGAAATAACTGCTGACATAGGTGTCTTGAATGGGCAGCAGAAGCAGCAATAGTAGTATTAGCAGTAGTAGTTGATACAGAGTCATATCACTTGGGCAGGAGGTGCCATGATGAACAGCAGTGTTAATAAGAGTATATAGGGTGTGAAATAACTGCTGACATAGGTGTCTTGACTGGGCAGCAGCAGCAGAAGCAGCAGCAGTAGTATTATCAGTAGTAGTTGATACAGAGTCATATCACTTGGACAGGAGGTGCCATGATGAACAGCAGTGTTAATAAGAGTATATAGGGTGTGAAATAACTGCTGACATAGGTGTCTTGACTGGGCAGCAGCAGCAGCAGCAGAAGCAGCAGCAGTAGTATTATCAGTAGTAGTTGATACAGAGTCATATCACTTGGGCAGGAGGTGCCATGATGAACAGCAGTGTTAATAAGAGTATATAGGGTGTGAAATAACTGCTGACATAGGTGTCTTGACTGGGCAGCAGCAGCAGCAGCAGAAGCAGCAGCAGTAGTATTATCAGTAGTAGTTGATACAGAGTCATATCACTTGGGCAGGAGGTGCCATGATGAACAGCAGTGTTAATAAGAGTATATAGGGTGTGAAATAACTGCTGACATAGGTGTCTTGACTGGGCAGCAGCAGCAGCAGAAGCAGCAGCAGTAGTATTATCAGTAGTAGTTGATACAGAGTCATATCACTTGGGCAGGAGGTGCCATGATGAACAGCAGTGGTAATAAGAGTATACAGAGTGTGAAATAACTGCTGACATAGGTGTCTTGAATGGGCAGCAGAAGCAGCAGTAGTAGTATTAGCAGTAGTAGTTGATACAGAGTCATATCACTTGGGCAGGAGGTGCCATGATGAACAGCAGTGTTAATAAGAGTATATAGGGTGTGAAATAACTGCTGACATAGGTGTCTTGACTGGGCAGCAGCAGCAGCAGCAGAAGCAGCAGCAGTAGTATTATCAGTAGTAGTTGATACAGAGTCATATCACTTGGGCAGGAGGTGCCATGATGAACAGCAGTGTTAATAAGAGTATATAGGGTGTGAAATAACTGCTGACATAGGTGTCTTGACTGGGCAGCAGCAGCAGCAGCAGAAGCAGCAGCAGTAGTATTATCAGTAGTAGTTGATACAGAGTCATATCACTTGGGCAGGAGGTGCCATGATGAACAGCAGTGTTAATAAGAGTATATAGGGTGTGAAATAACTGCTGACATAGGTGTCTTGACTGGCAGCAGCAGCAGCAGCAGAAGCAGCAGCAGTAGTATTATCAGTAGTAGTTGATACAGAGTCATATCACTTGGGCAGGAGGTGCCATGATGAACAGCAGTATTAATAAGAGTATATAGGGTGTGAAATAACTGCTGACATAGGTGTCTTTACTGATCCAGAGGAGTCATGGGAGAAAATCATGTGGTCAGATGAGACCATAATATAACTTTTTGATCATAATTTCACTAACCGTGTTCGGAGGAAGAATAATGATGAGTACCATGCCAAGAACGCCATCCCTAATGTGAAGCATGGGGGTGGTATCATCTTTTTTTTTGGTGGTGTTTTTCTGCACATGGGACAGGGTGACTGCACTGTATTAAGGAGAGGATGACCGTGGCCATGTATTGCGAGATTTTGGGCAACAACCTCCTTCCCTGAGTTAGAGCTTTGAAGATGGGTCGAGGCTGGGTCTTCCAACATGACAATGACCCAAAGCACACAGCCAGGATAACCAAGGATTGGCTCTGTAAGGAGCATATCAAGGTTCTGGTGTGGCCTAGCCAGTCTCCAGACCTAAACCCAATAGAGAATCTTTGGAGGGAGCTCAAACTCCGTGTTTCTCAGCGAGAGCCCAGAAACCTGACTGATGTAGAGAAGATCTGTGTGGAGGAGTGGGCCAAAATCCCTCCTCCAGTGTGTGCAAAGCTGGTGTAAAACTACAAGAAAGGGTCATTCTGACGGGAGATGACGTGGTGCACGTGACGCACGCACGCCGAGGGAGGAGCAGCCCGCGCCACGGATCGGACCTTGCGACGGGGGATGGAGGAAGCCGGAGGTTCTGAGGGTGCATCGGCGGCAGCGGGAACGGCGCAGAGTGGGAGACTGCAGAGCTGCTAGTCCCCTCCGTGAGGCCGCTCTCCCCCGCCGTCTTAGTCGAGGCCCCCCCTCTCTTCCTCACTCTCCCCTCCGCTCTCTGAAGGAGGTGATGTACCGAGCGGCACAGACAGGAAGGAACAGGTGCCGTTTTTTGCAGCGTCACATGGTGGGTGCTTCTGGCTCTTGGCCCCTCGTGGATCACGGCTCCTCATCAGGTCCTTATGGAGCCCAGAAAAGCACTTAGGTAATATTTATGCCAATGTTCTCTTTCTGTCCTATGGAAGCACACTTACAGGAAAATTAATCCAGGTGGACAATCTGAAAATCCAGGTAATGGTAAGAACCTTACTTTGTCGGCACTTATCATTGGGTTTGTGTTATTTTTTCCCTCTCCCCTCCTCTCAAGTGCGAAAGTCATCTGGATCAGCCTGGTAGTGTAATAATCTTATAAATACTACTGCATGGAGACGAAAACCTGCCAAGTGAAATTATAAACTATTTTTATTTATCCGTTTTTTTTCCTCTCCTCTCTGCTATAGAAAGGCAATGTAGCATTTACTCACAGACACCCTATAGCTGTTTCAGTAAGAGCGAAGAGGGAACTTACTAAGGAGGAGACCTGTGGTATCTGGCAAAATTGTTAAACATCAGAGGGGTACCTGCAGTAAATGTTGCTTACACAAGCTCTATATGTCTCTCCTCATACGTACCTATACAGGAATACATGCCTCTACGGGTGGATAGCCTTATAGACTGCAGACATTCACTCTGGTGGATAAACATAAAAGCATCTGCCATCTCATAGACATTGCACCTGCCCCCACAAATTAAATTTAAATCCTGGAAGGGGTATGTTCCGAAGCATTGTTTGAAATTTCAGGGGTTGGCATGTAATATCCCCTATATTGTTGGGGCGGCTGGATGCGAACCCAGGGCTGGATGGTGTTTGGCTCCCCTGTCCAAGGTGCCCAACCGAACCAGGCCCACAAGCTCTTAGGCTGCATATATTGCGGCCCAGGGCGAAGGGTGCTTGATGTCTGAGAGACCCTAGATCTTGCATTTATAAAAATATCTGCTAAGCACGGGGGGGTTGGGAGGAAGTTATTGGCGGCCATCGTATGGCATGCCCCACTACACTTTAGGCGCTGACTAAACCATAAAGAAAAGGAAAAGAAAAAAAAAAAAAGAAGGGGGGTGCAAATACAGCCCACATCATAGGATTGTTGCTGCGTAAAAACCGCAAGGCATCCCGCAGTGGAAAAATCCTAAGAAAGTCTCAAATCCAAACAGGGAGTGCACAGCCCTTATAACCAAGGACGTGCAATCCTTCTTTTCAAAAACCCGTCTTAGCGCAAACGGGAGAATCCTCGGCCCATTTCTTGTTTCTTTTAATCTATGGAAATACCCGGTGTCAAATACCCACCAAGATTTAATTAACACCCCCAAAAATTGTGCAAAATTGCCCCCTAGGGAGCTATAAAAACTCTCATAAAAAATAAAAAAAAAAGGGGGAGGGGGAGAAGCTCCCCATCTTCTGATCAAACTGGGGAAACGCATCAGAGCGATAAAGAAATATAACATGAACAGATCAACTAGGGGGGCGGCCCCGAAAATCCCTAAAGATACCTCCACTACCAGTACGATTAGACACTATATGACGCCGGAAGGAAGTTCTAAGAGCCCAGGACTGACGAAAAAAACAGAAAAAACTGGGACAAACAAAAAGGGAATAGGGGGGGCGGAAACCCCAAGTGCGGATACCTCAACAGAACTTGATCATGCAGTCAGCCAAATGGAAGACCCTAGTTTGGATTCTCACATTCCCACAAAGGGGGAAATGGAGGCTATGTTAAGGAGGTTGGAGAATGTAATAAGAGAGGAAATCAGCACCCTAAGAACGGACTTATTTCATACGCTAGAACGGGTAGAGGAAGCTGAGAAAAAAATAGAAAAGCAGGATCTTGAATTAAAAGAATTAAAAACCCTACATCTGAATATGAAACAAAACCAGAGGTTACTGCAATATCGTCTAGAAGACCAAGAGAACCGTAACAGAAGGCAAAACCTTAGGATACGATCGGTTAAGGAGGAGAGGGGCGAAGACCTGAGGAAAATTCTCAACGATTTGCTCCTCCCCCTCCTAAACAATGGTTCGGAAGGCCCCCTCAAAATAGAAAGGGTACATCGAGTGGGAAAGACAAGGGAGGGAGGAGGAAACTGGCATAGGGACATAATTGCCAGGTTTAGACACTTCGAAGACAAAGAGGAAATCTGGCAAAAACTGAGAAGAAAGCCTCCCTTATCCTATGACGGGACGGAGATCCAGATCTTTACGGACTTGGCCTGGGAAACCCTGTCCAGAAGAAGGCACTTAAAACCCTTACTGGAACAAATGCGGAAATCCAATATAAATTACCAATGGGGGTTCCCGGCTTGCTTGATAGGGTATAGAGAGGGTATATCAGCCAAACTAACATTCCCCGAGGATTTGGTAGGGTTCTGCCGTAAACTGGATATACCGGTGATCGAGTTACCCGGATGGGTTGAATAGCGATCAGAAAATAGCTGCACCCTGGGGTGGCCCTGAGAGATTGGCATAGAGGGGGGGAGAGGGGGAGGGGATGGAGGGTGGGTGATCGGAGAGGGGAACAAGAAGGGAGGATCCGTATCCCCACACATATAAGATCGATCCCCTGGGAATTCCAGGAGACAATGTGTGGGAGGGGCGCTGATTGCTACACCTCATCCAAAAGAACCGACGGGTAGGGGATACCGAGGATCCCCACGGTTCAGAGGCGATGCACTGGCCTAGGCAAGGGGGGGGAGGGGGGGATGGTGGGGATGGTTTGGAAGGGGAGAGATCACTCTCCCCCTTCAAAATAGGGAGGGAATAGGGAATATGGCTCCCAGGGGATCTATTAGAAAGTCCAGCACGTTCATGGAACGATCCAGTAATAGGAAATGACTGAAGTAAAATTTTTATCCTATAATGTAAAGGGTTTAAACTCAGCTGTCAAAAGATTAAAAGTTCTGGCCGAGATTGAGCAACTCAGAGCGGATGTGGTATTTATTCAAGAATCCCACTTAACTATAGACGCCAACATTAAATTATACTCACCGGCGTACCCCACTTGGTTTTATGGTGACTCCATCTCCAGACGAGCAAGGGGGGTGGCTATCGGGTTTACAAGAGGCTTTGGATTCACGCTTGAGGCGAGGCTGACGGATCCCGAAGGGAGATTTTTATTTCTCAAAATAAAATTCGAAAATGTAATCTATACTCTAGCAAATATATATGCACCAAACGTACACCCAACCCAATACTTAGGTAAAATTTTGGGAAAACTGAATAATTTTGCTGAGGGGTACATAATACTGATGGGGGATTTAAACTTTGTATTTAATCCGACAGAAGATAGTACGTTCCGTGGGAAGGCGACAAAAAATGAGCATTTGCAGAGAATCAAACATAAGCTACACGAACGCCAATTAGTGGACGTTTGGCGGATTTTTCATCCAAAAGAACATGACTACACATTTTTCTCCCCTCCCCACGGAACGTACTCTAGAATAGACTACATCTTGGCGGACCACGGGCTGCTGGACTCTATCACAGAGACTGAAATTGGAATCATGACGGTGTCAGACCATGCTCCAATAACAATGAAAATTATATTATCCACACAAAGGAGGCAGCGGCCGGTGTGGCGCCTCGATGATAGCCTGATTCGAGACGTTGGAGGGGCTAGAAGAGTGGAGGCCGAACTAAAACAATTCTTTCTTATCAACGATACAGCGGGGATTTCCAGCGCAACCCTTTGGGAGACGCACAAAGCGTATATTAGAGGAATTTTAATTGCCGAGGGCGCTAAAAAAAAAAAAGAAAGGAAAAGTAAAGCCAACTCCCTGAGGAAAGAGATAGAGACCCTAGAAAGTAAACATAAAGAGCAAAGACTAAAAGAGACCTACCTTAATCTAACCCTGAAAAGAGATGCACTTAAGGAAATCATGGAACAGGAAGCAAGGTACAAACTAAACTGCATCTCCAAGGAGAGGTACATGTGGGGTAATAAACCAAGTAAGCTGTTAGCCAAAATGGCCCAAAAAAAGAAAACTAGGAACTACATTGAAAAAATTAAGGGGAAAAATGGGAACTTGGTTCATGCAACTCCCAAAATCGCAGACAGTTTCAAAAACTATTATGAGGAATTATACACAATAAAACACCCAGGTTTGCAGGAAGGGGTAAGGGAGGAAGAGACTAGAGACTTTCTTGTAAAGGCAGGACTTCCTAGATTGGAGGAGACGGAGAGTCTGGATATGGATCGCCCCATAACCGAGGCAGAAATCAAAATAGCACTAAATACCACTACGGGCGGAAAAAGCCCGGGCCCGGACGGGTTCTCAACCATGTACTATAAGAGATTTAGCAATATACTGATTCCAAGGTTATGCAAATACTTTAATGGGCTAGGCTCCGAATTTGAAGCCAGCAGTGAAGCAACAGTGGCCGTGATCGCGTTAATTTTGAAAGAAGGGAAAGACAGCACTCTCTGTTCGGGATACAGGCCTATTTCGCTGTTAAATTCAGACATCAAGCTGTTTGCCAAAATCCTTGCAGGACGCCTGAAGGGGGTTATGCACTCTTTGGTGCACCCCGACCAGGTAGGATTTGTACCCAACAGAGAGGGCAAAGACAATAGCCTAAGGGCAATTCTCCTGCTTCAGACCATTAGGCAGAATAAATCCCCCGGTCTACTCCTGTCAGTCGATGCTGAGAAAGCTTTTGACAGGGTAGACTGGGGGCTCATGACGGAGACCCTTACTACCATGGGAATAGGTTATAGGATGTCCCGTTGGATTAAAACACTGTACCTCCATCCTACCGCAAAAATTAAAATAAACGGAACGCTATCGGAATCATTCGAAATGAAAAATGGAACAAGGCAGGGGTGCCCCCTGTCACCCCTTCTCTTCATACTATCATTGGAGCCACTGTTGGCCACTATCCGTAAGGATCCTGATATTAATGGAGTAGGAGTAGACGGGGAGGAACATAAATTATCAGCCTTCGCCGATGATATATTATTGAAACAATACGGGAATATTTCTAACTTTAAAATAAACATAAATAAATCAGAAATTTTGAATATTAATTTAAATAAAAGTGAGGTAGGATTAGTAAAAGAAGTCTGTGCCTTTCCCTGGACTAAAGAACTAAAGTACCTAGGTATTAAACTTGCCAATACAGTACAGAAGATGTATAAAATAAACTATGTTCCCTTACTAAATGAGATCAAGAACGAATTAAAAAACATGGCAAATAAACCTATATCATGGATCGGGCGTATAAATATGCTGAAGATGGTCGTAGTCCCAAAAATTCTTTATAAATTTTTACTGGTACCAATCGCCCTTCCACAGCAATTTCTGAGCATTCTGAATACCTTGCTACTAAACTATGTATGGAAAAACAAGAAGCATAGAATCTCTCTCTCCACACTAAAACAGGGAAAGCTGCATGGCGGGTTGGGTGTTCCGGACATCAAAAGTTACTATAAAGCGGCGGTCCTATCGCGGGCGGTTGAATGGGCCCGCGACAGGCCAGATAAAAGATGGGTGCAAATCGAGAAAGCGTTAACTAGCAAATATTTGAATAATATCATTTGGATCCCTACACAACACAGAGCACTAGATCACAAAACACATGATATAACAAGACACACACTAAGATTGTGGGACAGAACTCAGGCACAATTAGAGGGGAAATTTAATTCCCCACTAATGAATTTAAAAGAAAATCCTTATTTTGCACCTGGGGAAAACAAAACTGGAGGGAACTGGATTAGGAAAGACACAGTGCACTTAGGAGATATCATTAAGGACGGAGAGATAATGACCTACGGAGATTTGAAATCCAAAACGGACTATTGGAATCTCGATAGGTGGCATTATTCCCAGTTGCATCACTTTGTGCGGCACCTCCCCCGCCCACTACGGACGGAGGCGGAGCTGACCCCACTTGAGAGGATTTGCAAATCCAAGAATTCAAAGGGCACTATCACTAAACTCTACGGGATATTGGTCAAGATAGGGTCTCGGGGAGAAGCACCTTTTATAGATAAATGGGAAAGAGAATTAGGTCTCACGAGAGGGACAAACACTTTTCAGAGGATCATTCAATTAACTCACTCATCTGCTATAGACGTTCGCACAGCCGAAGCAAATTACAAGTGCCTCTCAGGGTGGTATATCACCCCTGATAAAGCTAATAAATTTAAAGCAAGCCAGCCCGCTGAGTGCTGGCGGGGTTGCTCAGAAATAGGCACGATGGCCCATTTATGGTGGCTATGCCCAAAAATTCAAAGCTATTGGGACACAATATTGACCCAAATAAAGGTTATAACGGGGGAGGAGATAAAGAAAGACCCCTGGGTCGTGCTCTTCCATGGTAGCCATGAAGGGGTAAAAAAATATAAGCAGTCTTTACTACCCCATCTCTTAAACGCAGCGAAGAGACTCATTCCCAAAAAGTGGCAGGAGAAGGAAAGCCCCCATGTCTGGAACTGGATAGACGAAGTAGAGGAAACGTACAGGTCAGAAGAACTAAGGGATAGTCATCTGGAAAGGAATGGGGAATATAGGGAGAAATGGGCAAAATGGAAGGAATATAAAAAAACATGGAGCTACGCTGAAAGAGTCAGGGTCTGTTAGGAATAGGAAATGTGCAAATGGGCATTAACCCACATGTACCTCTTGTTGGCCCTTTTATTGACTACTACCAGAGGGATATACAAAAATAGTTTCCTTTGCTGAACTTGTTAGGGGATATCTTAGAGGAGAATAGGTCGAGATCCCTGGGAGCCATGGGGGGGGGGGGGAGGGCGTTATCAATTGTAAAAATTATTTTTCTGTTAAATGACCCTTCAGCGCCCTGAACCGACGACGGGTGCCAGAAAGTCACCGCCGATCCAGGACTCATTCATCTTTATGAATGTGAGGCTGTCCACGGAGTCTGTGGACAGACCGGTCCTCTTGTCCGTGACCACCCCACCTGCCGCGCTGAATGTCCGCTCAGATAGTACGCTGGAGGGGGGGCAAGACAATAACTCCAGCGCATACTGAGCGAGCTCGCGGCAGGTGTCCAATCTGGCAACCCAGTACTCCATGGGGTCGTCGGTGCTCATACTGTCAGAAGCACCGACGGACGCCATGTAGTCTGCCACCATGTGGGCCAGCCGCTGGTGGTGACTGCTGCTGCTGCTGGTGCTGGTACTGGGTCGCTCGGTTTGGAAGAACATCCTCATCTCATCCATTAGGTCCCCTGCTCGGCTGCTGCTGGGTGCAGCCACCTGCTGGGTGAGATGAGGGGGGACAACTGGAGGCCGGGGAGTTGCCTGCTCCAACCGGCTGACAATGCCTGCCTGCAGTTCCTCCATCCGGTGCTGCCTCCGGCTGGCTGGGATGAACTGCTCCAGTTTCCCCTTGCACCTGGGATCCAAAAGGGTGGCCATCCAGAAATCATCCCTCGCCTTGATGGTCTTAACCCGGGGGTCCCTCCTGAGGCATCTCAGCATGTGGGCAGCCATGGGGAAGAGCACAGCCCGCTGTGACTGCTCACTGCTGGCCAGGTGAATGAGGTCCGACTCTTCATCCCTGAGGCGCTGCTGGTCAAACTCAGAGATGCCCAACCCCCGGACTATCGGTGCCCCCAACACCGGCTCTCCCTCCTGACCAGGCCCTGACTCCGGGACGACACCAGCAACCACCTCCTCCTCATCATCATCATCCTCCTCCTCCTCCTCGTCCTGGCCCTGGTCTCGGTGGAGCATTGCTGACTCCTCCTGCTCCACCAAGGCACTCTCCCCAGCTTCGAGCAGGTGATCTAGTGTCCTCTCCAGCATGAACACTATTGGCAGCACGCTATTGAGGCCGACGTGCTCACTGCTGACCATCTTGGTCGCCTGCTCGAAGGAGGACAACACTTGGCAGACCTGGTTTATCTGCCCCCACTCCGCACAGGCGATGAAAGGGAGTTGTGGTGAAGCCCTCTCAGTGCGTAGTTCCATCAGGTACTCCCTCACCGCCCTTTGCTGCTCCCACAACCTCTTCAGCATGTGGAGGGTGGAGTTCCACCGCGTCACACTGTCCACAATCAGCCTGTGAAGGGGCAGACTGTACTTCCGCTGCAACTTGGACAGGGACGCGGTAGCGGTTGGGGAGCGCCTGAAGTGGCTGGCAATCCTACGCGCCTTTGCCACAATGTCACTCAACCTGGGATAAGTGCGCAGGAACTTCTGCACCACCAGGTTGAGGACATGTGCCAGACAGGGCACGTGGGTCAGACTGCCAGCACTGAGGGCGGCGAGTAGGTTGCTGCCGTTATCGCAGACAACCATACCTGCCTGGAGCCTTCGGGGTGTCAGCCACTTCTGGACCTGAGCCTGAAGTGCTTTCAGCACTTCTTCTCCAGTGTGTCTCCGGTCCCCTAAACTAACAAGCTGGAGCACGGCCTGACAGCGCACGTGCCCCACACTTGAGTAGCTACGGGGGCGCTTGCTGGGAGGCTCAGCAGCTGCGGAGACAGTGGCTTGAGGGAGACCAGCAGTTCTCCCCTGGACACCCCGGGGCGGCACCACAAGATCGGTTGCCGCCGATCCCTCACCGACGCCTCGGAGGGAAACCCAATGGGCCGTGAAGCTGATGTAGCGCCCCTGCCCATGCCTGCTGGTCCAGCCATCCATTGTCAGATGAACCCTGTCGCTGACAGCGTGATCCAGCGACAGGGTTACATTCTGCACAATGTGCTGGTGTAGGGCAGGGACACCAGTCCTGGCAAAGAAATGGCGGCTGGGGACACGCCATTGGGGTTGGGCCTGCTCCAACATCTGCCTGAAGGGTTTGCTGTCAACTATGTTGAAGGGCAACAGATGTTGGGCAATAACCCTTGCCAGGAGCCCATTGAGGGAACGCACACGTCGGTCTCCAGGGGGGAAGGGAGTGGTGCGGTCAAAGGCGTCTGAAATTGACGCCTGGCGCCGGACGGCAGTGCGGGACACAGACGTGGAGGGTGCTGTGGAAGTAGAGGTCTGGCTGCCGGTACCAGTACCTCTACTAGAGGGAGCGGGGGGGCATGACCTGCTGGAAAGAGATGAAGATATGGCAGGGGCTGCTGTACCCTGCTCACTTGTGGTGGTGGCGCTGCTACCACCACCACGCTTCATCTCGTCAAACACCGCCCAGTGGTTTATCCTCAGGTGCTGGTTCAGGGCTGTGGTACCCACCCGAGCCAAACACTTCCCTCTCTTCACCCTCACTTTACAAATCCGGCAGATGGCCACGGTAGGGTTGTCTGCCACCAGGGTAAAGTAGTTCCAGACAGGTGACTTCAGCACCGCCCTCCTGTCAGATGGGGTGACGCTTACTTGCACCTGCTGGGACTCGGTGCGCACAGGTGGAGCTGCCTGCTGCTGCTGCTGCTGCTGCTCCTCCTGACACCTCCTGCTGCCATCACCAGTGGAGACCCTGATGATGGTCTCCCTGGTGGTGACCTGGCGCACTGTTTCACCAGGGTGCCTACCTTCCCCGTCGTCACTGACGTAGTGAGCCGACGCGTCAGATGGCAACCATGATGGGTCACCCTCTTCGCCCCCAGAGATGTCAGACCAAGGGCTGAGATGTGTTGGTCTGAGGGAACCAACTGACATGGAGCCTCTAGCCTGGCTCCGCTGTCCCCTCACCCACGCCTGGGTCTGACTAGGTGCTGCTGTTTCCTGCACCAAAACAGCAGCACCAGTTTGAAGGGATGTCTCTGGGATACTGCCAGCAGGTATCCCATCCTCCTCATCCATC
The DNA here is from genome assembly GCF_905171775.1 of Rana temporaria. Classification (NCBI taxonomy): domain Eukaryota; kingdom Metazoa; phylum Chordata; class Amphibia; order Anura; family Ranidae; genus Rana; species Rana temporaria. The sequence continues at coordinate 110,135,654 of NC_053495.1, read as the reverse complement.
CCTTCAAAAAGGTCCTGACCATCAGGACAGAGCTGAAGGTCTGCCTGATGCATGGCCTCCCCCAAGATATCCCTCTCACTGTCGCTGTCGAACAGTAAGATGCTGGACTCTTGGGGGCTGGGGGGGGGTACTACAGGCACCGGTGTAATGGTGGTACTACTGTGAGTCGGGACCGACGACTCAGTGGCACTGCTGTGCCCCATGTAGTCCACCACTACTTCAGCCTGAGATGGCAATATCGGGCGGCTGCCCGATGGGAAGAACTCCCGGATCAGGCGGACTCCCCTTGCACCCGATCCTCTACCACTAGTAGGGGCACGAGAGGTACCCCGTGCTGGCAGCGACCCAGCACTGGGAGTAACTCCCCTACCCCTGCTGCCACGGCCACGGATGCCGCTCATAATTGCTGTTATGTGTGTGGGGGGGGGGTAAACTTTATTGGGGGGGGGAAATGTGAGGAAAATGTGTTTTTGTGTTTTTTTTACAAGACAGGCACGCAGACAAAGACGTACACAGACAGCTACTAAACTATAAGAAAAGTAGTACACCAAAGACAAGGACTACAAAATTAAAGAAAAAAAAAAGCACTAAACAAACAATAACTTTTTTTTTTTTTTTTAAACACAAAACACAGACACTAAACACACACTAAGCTAAGCTAGATGAAATAAATGTACACTAACAGTGTGTACACTTACTACACAAAATTTAACTAAACTGAACACAAAACTTAGCTTTTAGAAAAGCTCTTTAGGAAAAACTAAGCAAAATGTGCACTGAAATGACTAGCAAATATCACTGAACAGCGAAGCTGCAAGATCAAACAGTAACACAAGATGAACAAAACTTAGCTTTGAAAAAAGCTCTTTTAGAAAGCTCAGCAAAATGTGCACTGAAATCACTAGCAAATATCACTGAACAGCGAAGATGCAAGATCAAACAGTAACACAAGATTAACAAAACAGCACAAAACAGCACAAAACGTAGCTTTGAAAAAAGCTCTTGGGTCTATTGCTTTGAAAAAAGCAGTTGATATACTGGAAAAGATGCACTGGAATCACTAAATAGCAATGCAGCACTATGCTGGTGATGATATAAATCAATCAGGAACAGACACAGGAACACAGAAACAGCCTCCACACTCTCTAGCCAGCTTCTGAATCTGCAATGAAATGGTGCTGGGAGTGAGCTTATATAATGTCCGTGCAGGCAGGTTCCTATTGGTTGCTAACCTCTGACGAGTGTGGAAGGAGAACTCTGATTGGCTCTGATGCAAAAGGGCGGAGAAAATAATCGCGCAATATTCCTATTGCCGAATATTCGCATTGCGAATATTCGGCAATATAAAATGATCGCTTCAGCTACTCGGCCCAAGGTCTCTAATCATACCAGCAATGCTTTTAGACGTCTATGGAGATCACTAGGATGTGATCTGTTTTAAAAATGAAACTGTAAAAATCGCTCTGATGCGGAAGATAGGGGCGAAGAAAATAATCGCGCGATATTGCGTTTGCCGAATAATCGCATTGCGATTTTTCGAGAAAATTCAATGAACGCTTCAGCTACTCGGCCCAGGGTCTCTAATCATACCAGCAATTCTTTTAGACGTCGATGGAGATATCTAGGATGTGATCTGTTTTAAAAAAAAAATTGTAAAAAATCGAATATTCGGAATTGCGAATATTCACCGCGAAATTCGAAATATATCGCGATTTCTCGAATATGCTATATTCGAGTCGAATATTCGCAATGCGAATATTCGTGAGCAACACTATTTAACACAGGCGATAGCCAATCTGAGAAAGGCATAGGACCAAACATGTAGTTTGGAGGTAAATGTCTGGGATAATCGAATGGCAAAAAGCATACAGTGCAAAGTGAGCATAGGCGATATAAACTTACCAGGTTCCATGGAGTGTCAGCGCGTCCCCAGGGAGAGCTCCGTGCGTCTCACTCAAGCTGCTCGTGGAGCAGCTTAAATGGGATATCCCAAGTCGAGTCACAGGTCACATGGGCGTGACGTAGACGCGACTCACCATCCAGACAGCCGCGCATTCGTTGATGCGCGGCCGTGCAGTCCTGAGACCCAATGGCAGAGAGCCGGGTTCAGGGCTGCAAATCGCGGGCTCCGATTGGAGCCCATGATCTGAATGGGCCAACGTGCGCCAACCAATGAAAAGGGGAGAGGCCACGGCCGGCCCGATCACATGACCAAGGTCCTAAGCTAGCAAGGCACAACATTGAAACATACATAGGATAAATTACAAACATAGTCATTGATACATGGGTATCACAAAAGTTTTTGTTATATATATATATATACAGGGGGGTATGCCTGCAATACATTACATTGTGGAGTCATTTCAAAATAATTAAAAATTCGGGGAGGGGACAGTCAAAGCGAGGAGGTCCAAGGGAGATATAGCATACTTTATTCACAGATAACATATATGGCATATAATTGTAGCATTTAGAGAAGTTGGTAGGGGTACTAGGAATTCAAGCAGTCATATGGCAGTGGTAGTATTCATAAATAGAGTTAACTGGGACAAAGGAGGTTTATTATTTTGGTCATTAAGATAGGATCGAAAATATCAAAAGTATCGAAAATAAAACAAGTGTAAATGAATAAATAATCCATAGGCATCCCTCCTATACGAAGGATCTATATGAATTAACTTCATTCAGACCTGGATAAACCATGGCATTCAAATGTTCTATCCAAACATGTAGTTTGGAGGTAAATGTCTGGGATAATCTGCCCCACTACTAATAAATTCCCCCTCTTTTTCCTCCCTCCCTCTCCCTTCCTCTTTCCTCCTCCCCCCTTCCCCCTCCCCTCCCAAATAAACCCCCCCTTTTTTTCCCCTTCCTTCTTTCCCCTTTCCTTTTTCCCTCCCCCCTCCCCTTTTCCCCCCTCTCTTTTTCCCCTCTCCTCCCCCATCCTTTTCCCTTGTCCATTGTCCCTTCCATTCCATCCTCCTTTCCTTCTTCATCTCCTTGTCCCACCCTCACTTTCACTTTTCTTTTCCCCTGCCTGATCCTCCTTCTTCCCCAATCCTCCCCCCCTTTCTTCCACTCCTCACCGCTTTCACCCCTATCCTCCCCTGGGCCAAAAATCCCCCCTCCCCCCCTTTTTTTGCCCCCCCCCTTTCCCTTCTACTCTATAACCCCCCCCCCCCTGTTTTTCCCTCCTTTCCAAATAACCGTTTATACACATTTATACTAACTACTAGGACTAACTAATCAACCTTATCCTTTAGAGCCCGTCTTTATTATCCCCCATGTGCGCCCCAGGGGGTATTGCCCGAGCAAGCACACGATCACTTTGGCAAACCGAGGTGAGTAGTCCTGCCACTCTCCTACAAAGTGCAACACTGATCCTATGAAATTTCTCTATTATTAATTTATTGTACATAATTGCTTGTTGTTTTATTATGTCTTACCTGTATTTTTTAGACATTCTCCTGAAGAAGCAGTTTCATACTGCGAAACCGGTCGAGATTACGACTCCACCGATTAGACAATAACGGTCTTGTGATCGATCTGATTTGTGGGGTTTGTCCCAAATGTCTTGTACTTTTTGCATTATTATATTTTGTCAAATAAATATTTATATATTTTTAATACATTGTCTACATTGTCTCATATCAGTGCCTTGAAAATCCCAACCTTTCCCTCTTTTGATCTATGGTCAATCAACTAGGCCCCAAGCAGCCCTTGTTTGATTTTACCGATCAGGTCTCACCAATTACAAATAATAGGGATGCTGGCACATTTTATAGATATTGTTATCAAACTTAATAGAGGCAATACTCGCAATTTTCAATTACAAAATTAAATGAGTACTAATAATAGGGCAGAACAAATATGAGAACTGAGATTTCCTTTAGTTGAACTATCAAACATGTGTCCATTCTAGAGCTGGTAACATTGAGGGTATTCAGTATAATTTTAAAGAACTGTTTTTGTGGGTAAGCGACATAGGGGAGGAGTATGGACGGTATATAAGTGGGAAGTATGTGCAGGTGAGGGAGAGGAATGTGGAGGGTCTAACAGTGGGCATTATGTACAGGAGAGGAGTGCAAAGGGTACGGCAAAAGGCACTATGTACAGGAGAGGAGTGTGAAGGGTATGACAGTGGGCAGTATGTACAGGAGAGGAGTGTGGAGGGGATGACAGTGAGCAGTATGTACAGGAGAGAAGTGTGGAGGGTACGACAGTGGGCAGTATGTACAGGAGAGAAGTGTATGACAGCAGGCACTATGTACAGGAGAGGAGTGTGAAGGGTATGACAGTGGGCAGTATGTACAGGTGGAGTGTGGGGGTATGACAGAGGGTAGTATGTACCAGAGAGAAGTGGGGAGGGTATGATGGGGCAGTATGTACAGGAGAGGAGTGTGGAGGGTATGACAGTGGGCAGTATGTACAGGAGAGGAATGTGGACGGTATGATAGTGGGCAATATGTATAGGAAAGGAGTGTGGAGGGTATGACAGTGAACAGTATGTACAGGAGAGGAGTGTGGAGGGTGCAACAGTGGGCACTATGTACAGAAGAGAAGTGTATGACAGCAGGCACTATGTAAAGGAGAGGAGTGTGGAGGGTATGACAGTGGGCGCTCTGTATAGGAGAGGAGTGTGGAGGGTATGACAGTGGGCACTATGTACAGGAGAGGAGTGTGTAGGGTATGACAGTGGGCACTATGTACAGGAGAGGAGTGTGGAGAGTATGACAGTGAGCACTATGTACAGGAGAGGAGTGTGGAGAGTATGACAGTGAGCACTATGTACAGGAGTGGAAGGATGTTTAGGGACTGCGTAGTGGTTAAGCGGGTCATACATGGATTGAAATTACGCCAATTATGCAGAGACCAGCCATAGTCGATCTATGTATGGGCTAGCTGGTTTTACACAAGTCAATCTATTAATCAACTTGAGTACAACCAGCCTGTTAGGTTTTTCCCAAAACAATCAGTGCTGCCAGCTATAGTTAGCAACACTGATCATTGTACGCACTGACAGAACACAATAACACTGCAGGAGTGATTCCCCCATCCACAGGTCAGCGGGTGAGAGGGTGTGTGGGGACAGGCTGGGGAGAGATACTAGTCAGTGGCTGGGTAGGCACTGGCTAGTATCAGAGCCAGATACACACAGGTTACATACGCCACGATCGTTAGAGCGAGAACAATAATTCTAGTACTAGACCTCCTCTGTAACTCTAAACATGTAACCTAGATTTTTTTTAAAGCATCGCTTAGGATACCAAAAAAAATCGTGCTAACTTTAGTGGTTTTTTTAAATTAATGAAACAGTTTATTAAAAAAAAAACACGTTTGAAAAATTGCTGCGCAAATACCGTGCTAGAGCTGCACAATTAATCGTTAAAAAATCATGATCTCGATTCAACCCCCCTGACGATCTCCAATGCAGAGTTTGCTATCAAAAGAAAATATCTGGGCAGTCTGCCAAGTTTTTAACAGGAAACATTGTGCCAGATTCACAAAAGGGATACGACGGCGTTTCTCCTGATACGCCGTCGTATCCCTGTTTCTATCTATGCGACTGATTCATAGAATCAGTTACGCATAGATAGCCATGAGATCCGACAGGTGTAATTGTTTTACACTGTCGGATCTTAAGATGCAATACCGCGGCCGCCGCTGGGGGGAGTTTGCGTCGTAAACCAGCGTCGGGTATGCAAATTAGGAGTTACAGCGATTCCCGACGGTTTTTCGCGTTCGCTACGTTGCCGCTAGTCTAGTTTCCCGTCGCAAAGTTAGTCGTTTTTTTTTAGTGCCTTAACTTTACACAGCAATCGTATTGCTGTATAAAGTATGGCCGTCGTTCCCGCGTCGAAATTTAAAAAATAACGTCGTTTGCGTAAGCCGTCCGGGAATACGGAATTACGCTACGCGCGTCGCCGTTCGAAAAAATGACGTCCCTTCGCACAAAGCACGGCGGGAGTTCGGAAACGGAGCATGCGCGGTAGGTCCGGCGCGGGAGCACGCCTAATTTAAATGGCACACGCCCATTTAAATTGGCCCGGCGTAGGTTTTCATCGCAAGTGCTTGGTGAATCAGGCACTTGTGATGAAAAATTGCGGCGGTGTAACGTATCTATGATACGTTAGGCCGCCGCTCATCTACGTGAATCTGGCCCATTGTAACTAACACTTCCTTCTTAGATCAAAGGGATACACTTCTGTGTGTAAAGAACAAATCCGTCTGCCAAGTTTGTAAACAAAATTAAACATTGTAACCAACTATCTTCTTAGATCAAACTTCTGTGTGTAAATGCAGGAAATTTAACCACTATGGGCCAGATTCACAAAGAGATACGACGGTGTATCTACAGATACACCATCGTATTTCTGACGTAAACTGGTCCTATCTATGCGCCTGATTCATAGAATCAGTTACGCATAGATAGGGCTAGATCCGACAGTGTTACAATGTGTTACACTGTCGGATCTTTTTTTCAATTTAAAAATGGCGCCGGGGGCATTCCCGCTGATTTACGATAAATAATATGTAAATCAGCGAGATACGCAAATTCACGAATGTACGCGGACCCGTCGCAGTGTTCTTACGTCGTTTCCGTAGCGGTTTTCCGTCGTATACTTACCCCTTATTTTATCAGGCGCAGCCAATGTTAAGTATAGCCGGCGTTCCCGCGTCGAATTTGAATTTTCCTACGTCGTTTGCGTACGCCGATTCACGAACACGCGCGTCGCAAGTGCCGCTCACGTCGCAACCACTGACGTCCTAGTGAAAATGACGCCGGGAAAATGACGCATGCGCATTTAAATCGGCGCGGAAACTGATTTAAATATGACACTCCCCTAGGCGCGGAATTTGAATTCCGCTGGGGGATTTAGGATCCGCCGTCGCAAGTTTGGAGGTAAGTGGTTTGTGAATTAGCCACTTGCCTCCTAAACTTGCGGGAGCGGATCTTAATTCACGTAGATCGAGCGGATCTATAGATCCGCTGAGCTACGTGAATCTGGCCCTTAAAGTCCAACACTTGTTTCTTACGTTAAAAAGCAATATTTTTTGCTAGAAAATTACTTGGAACCGCCAAACATTATATATATTTTAGCAGAGACTCTAGGGAATAAAATGGTTATTGCTGCAATATTTTATGTCACACTGCATTTGCCCATTTCAATGAATAATAAAAACCATAAAAACAAAACAGTAAAGTTAGCCCATTTTTTTTTTATGTGAAAGATTATGTTACCCTGCAAGAATTGTGCGAGAATCGTGATCTATCTTCTAAGCAAAAAAATTGCAATTCTCATTTTAGCCAGAATCGTGCAGCTCTATACCGTGCAACATAAAAAGTGCAAAGACCACCATAGAGTAATTTTCTAGCAAAAAACAAATGATGATTTTTACATGTAGTAGAGAAGTGTCAGAATTGGCCTGGGTGGCAAGGGGTTAATTACCATGAGTAATATACAAATAATTATTATAAGCACTGTGATCCTATCAGTCTGCTGCAGTGTGTCAGCTTGTATTTATATTGGCCGCTCTGAATGTAGCTTCTGACAGGCTGTGCAAGCAGGCCCGTATCTCCGGAACCATAAATGATAGCCGTCCCATATTTTCACCAGTTGTAAGGTAGGTCTTCAACTGCCTACCCCCCAAATGTGGTGTTTCTGTGACCTCTGGTCGTCGAGCTACAACCCCCGAAGTCGATCTTTTTTCTTTTTCTTTCTGTTTTTTTTTTTTTTTTGGGCAAATGGGCCTATCTTGAGAAAGGGGCCTGGATCTGCAGCTCCATCAGCCCCCTTGTTAATCCGGCCCTGGGTGGGCATTATTATATGTCTTCCCGGCTGCCTTCCCTATAGGCACACCCTGAACGGCATGACCGACGCAACAATCCTCTGCTTTACTTAAACAGTTGTCAGACAAATTCTTTGTTACCCCAGCTGCCTCGGTACTTACATATTTGATTGAGACACTCTGAAACCCGGCACTACCTCCCCCTTGCCACCATGGGATATTGGGTAGGATTTTTTAATGTTTATACATGGAAAAGTGATGACCCTAGGTTTTAGACTTGTACCAATTGATGTTTAAGTTGTTCCAACCGTTACAGTTATTAACAGCATGTTTTAGAACATGCCTACGCCTTCAATATACGACTCGCAAATTGAGAGCAGTTATCAGTAGTGTTGCTCACGAATATTCGCATTGCGAATATTCGACTCGAATATAGCATATTCGAGAAATCGCGCTATATTTCGAAATTCGCGGTGAATATTCGCAATTCCGAATATTCGATTTTTTACAATTTTTTTTTAAAAACAGATCACATCCTAGATATCTCCATTGACGTCTAAAAGCATTGCTGGTATCATTAGAGACCCTGGGCCGAGTAGCTGAAGCGTTCATTGAATTATCCAGAAAGATCGCAATGCGATTATTCGGCAAACGCAATATCGCGCGATTACTTTCCTCGCCCCGATCTTCCGCATCAGAGCGATTTTTACAGTTTCATTTTTAAAACAGATCACATCCTAGTGATCTCCATAGACGTCTAAAAGCATTGCTGGTATGATTAGAGACCTTGGGCCGAGTAGCTGAAGCGATCATTTTATATTGCCGAATAATCGCAATGCGAATATTCGGCAATAGGAATATTGCGCGATTATTTGCTCCGCCCTTTTGCATCAGAGCCAATCAGAGTTCTCCTTCCACACTCGTCAGAGGTTAGCAACCAATAGGAACCTGCCTGCATGGACATTATATAAGCTCACTCCCAGCACCATTTCATTGCAGATTCAGAAGCTGGCTATAGAGTGTGGAGGCTGTTTCTGTGTTCCTGTGTCTTTGTTCCTGATTGATTTAGATCATCACCAGCATTGCTATTTAGTGATTCCAGTGGATCTTTTCCAGTATATCAACTGCTTTTTTCAAAGCAATAGACCCAAGAGCTTTTTTCAAAGCTACGTTTTGTGCTGTTTTGTGCTGTTTTGTTCATTTGTGTTACTGTTTGATCCTGCAATCCTCGCTGTTCAGTGATATTTGCTAGAGATTTCAGTACACATTTTGCTGAGCTTTATAAAAGAGCTTTTCTAAAAGCTAAGTTTTGTTCATCTTGTGTTACTGTTAGATCTTGCAGGTTCGCTGTTCAGTGATATTTGCTAGGCATCTCAGTTCACATTTTGTTTAGTTTTTCCTAAAGAGCTTTTCTAAAAGCTAAGTTTTGTGTTCAGTTTAGTTAAATTTTGTGTAGTAAGTGTACACACTGTTAGTGTACATTTATTTCATCTAGCTTAGCTTAGTGTGTGTTTAGTGTCTGTGTTTTGTGTTTAAAAAAAAAAAAAAAAAAAAAAAAAAAGTTAGTGTTTGTTTAGTGCTTTTTTTTTTTCTTTAATTTTGTAGTCCTTGTCTTTGGTGTACTACTTTTCTTATAGTTTAGTAGCTGTCTGTGTACGTCTTTGTCTGCGTGCCTGTCTTGTAAAAAATACACAAAAACACATTTTGTTCACATTTCCCCCCCCCAATAAAGTTTACCCCCCCACACACATATCAGCAATAATGAGCGGCATCCGTGGCCGTGGCAGCAGGGGTAGGGGAGTTACTCCCAGTGCTGGATCGCTGCCAGCACGGGGTACCTCTCGTGCCCCTACTAGTGTTAGAGGATCGGGTGCAAGGGGAGTACGCCTGATCCGGGAGTTCTTCCCATCGGGCAGCCGCCCGATATTGCCATCTCAGGCTGAAGTAGTGGTGGACTACATGGGGCACAGCAGTGCCACTGAGTCGTCGGTCCCGACTCACAGTAGTACCACCATTACTCCGGTGCCTGTAGTACCCCCCCCCAGCCCCCAAGAGTCCAGCATCTTACTGTTCGACAGCAACAGTGATAGGGATATCTTGGGGGAGGCCATGCATCAGGCAGACCTCCAGCTCTGTCCTGATGGTCAGGACCTTTTTGAAGGGATGGATGAGGAGGATGGGATACCTGCTGGCAGTATCCCAGAGACATCCCTTCAAACTGGTGCTGCTGTTTTGGTGCAGGAAACAGCAGCACCTAGTCAGACCCAGGCGTGGGTGAGGGGACAGCGGAGCCAGGCTAGAGGCTCCATGTCAGTTGGTTCCCTCAGACCAACACATTTCAGCCCTTGGTCTGACATCTCTGGGGGCGAAGAGGGTGACCCATCATGGTTGCCATCTGACGCGTCGGCTCACTACGTCAGTGACGACGGGGAAGGTAGGCACCCTGGTGAAACGGTGCGCCAGGTCACCACCAGGGAGACCATCGTCAGGGTCTCCACTGGTGATGGCAGCAGGAGGTGTCAGGAGGAGGAGCAGCAGCAGCAGCAGCAGCAGCAGGCAGCTCCACCTGTGCGCACCGAGTCCCAGCAGGTGCAAGTAAGCGTCACCCCATCTGACAGGAGGGCGGTGCTGAAGTCACCTGTCTGGAATTACTTTACCCTGGTGGCAGACAACCCTACCGTGGCCATCTGCCGGATTTGTAAAGTGAGGGTGAAGAGAGGGAAGTGTTTGGCTCGGGTGGGTACCACAGCCCTGAACCAGCACCTGAGGATAAACCACTGGGCGGTGTATGACGAGATGAAGCGTGGTGGTGGTAGCAGCGCCACCACCACAAGTGAGCAGGGTACAGCAGCCCCTGCCACATCTTCATCTCTTTCCAGCAGGTCATGCCCCCCCGCTCCCTCTAGTAGAGGTACTGGTACCGGCAGCCAGACCTCTACTTCCACAGCACCCTCCGCGTCTGTGTCCCGCACTGCCGTCCGGCGCCAGGCGTCGATTTCAGACGCCTTTGACCGCACCACTCCCTTCCCCCCTGGAGACCGACGTGTGCGTTCCCTCAATGGGCTCCTGGCAAGGGTTATTGCCCAACATCTGCTGCCCTTCAACATAGTTGACAGCAACCCCTTCAGGCAGATGTTGGAGCAGGCCCAACCCCAATGGCGTGTCCCCAGCCGCCATTTCTTTGCCAGGACTGGTGTCCCTGCCCTACACCAGCACATTGTGCAGAATGTAACCCTGTCGCTGGATCACGCTGTCAGCGACAGGGTTCATCTGACAATGGATGGCTGGACCAGCAGGCATGGGCAGGGGCGCTACATCAGCTTCACGGCCCATTGGGTTTCCCTCCGAGGCGTCGGTGAGGGATCGGCGGCAACCGATCTTGTGGTGCCGCCCCGGGGTGTCCAGGGGGGAACTGCTGGTCTCCCTCAAGCCACTGTCTCCGCAGCTGCTGAGCCTCCCAGCAAGCGCCCCCGTAGCTACTCAAGTGTGGGGCACGTGCGCTGTCAGGCCGTGCTCCAGCTTGTTAGTTTAGGGGACCGGAGACACACTGGAGAAGAAGTGCTGAAAGCACTTCAGGCTCAGGTCCAGAAGTGGCTGACACCCCGAAGGCTCCAGGCAGGTATGGTTGTCTGCGATAACGGCAGCAACCTACTCGCCGCCCTTAGTGCTGGCAGTCTGACCCACGTGCCCTGTCTGGCACATGTCCTCAACCTGGTGGTGCAGAAGTTCCTGCGCACTTATCCAGGGTTGAGTGACATTGTGGCAAAGGCGCGTAGGATTGCCAGCCACTTCAGGTGCTCCCCAACCGCTACCGCGTCCCTGTCCAAGTTGCAGCGGAAGTACAATCTGCCCCTTCACAGGCTGATTGTGGACAGTGTGACGCGGTGGAACTCCACCCTCCACATGCTGAAGAGGTTGTGGGAGCAGCAAAGGGCGGTGAGGGAGTACCTGATGGAACTAGGCACTGAGAGGGCTTCACCACAACTCCCTTTCATCGCCTGTGCGGAGTGGGGGCAGATAAACCAGGTCTGCCAAGTGTTGTCCTCCTTCGAGCAGGCGACCAAGATGGTCAGCAGTGAGCAAATCGGCCTCAATAGCGTGCTGCCAATAGTGTTCATGCTGGAGAGGACACTAGATCGCCTGCTCGAAGCTGGGGAGAGTGCCTTGGTGGAGCAGGAGGAGTCAGCAATGCTCCACCGAGACCAGGGCCAGGACGAGGAGGAGGAGGAGGAGGATGATGATGAAGAGGAGGAGGAGGTGGTTGCTGGTGTCGTCCCGGAGTCAGGGCCTGGTCAGGAGGGAGAGCCGGTGTTGGGGGCACCGATAGTCCGGGGGTTGGGCATGTCTGAGTTTGACCAGCAGCGCCTCAGGGATGAAGAGTCGCACCTCATTCACCTGGCCAGCATTGAGGAGTCACAGCGGGCTGTGCTCTTCCCCATGGCTGCCCACATGCTGAGATGCCTCAGGAGGGACCCCCGGGTTAAGACCATCAAGACGAGGGATGATTTTTGGATGGCCACCCTTTTGGATCCCAGGTGCAAGGGGAAACTGGAGCAGTTCATCCCAGCCAGCCGGAGGCAGCACCGGATGGAGGAACTGCAGGCAGGCATTGTCAGACGGTTGGAGCAGGCAACTCCCCGGCCTCCAGTTGTCCCCCCTCATCTCACCCAGCAGGTGGCTGCACCCAGCAGCAGCCGAGCAGGGGACCTAATGGAAGAGATGAGGATGTTCTTCCAAACCGAGCGACCCAGTACCAGCACCAGCAGCAGCAGCAGTCACCACCAGCGGCTGGCCCACATGGTGGCAGACTACATGGCGTCCGTCGGTGCTTCTGACAGTATGAGCACCGACGACCCCATGGAGTACTGGGTTGCCAGATTGGACACCTGCCGCGAGCTCGCTCAGTATGCGCTGGAGTTATTGTCTTGCCCCCCCTCCAGCATACTATCTGAGCGGACATTCAGCGCGGCAGGTGGGGTGGTCACGGACAAGAGGACCCGTCTGTCCACAGACTCCGTGGACAGACTCACATTCATAAAGATGAATGAGTCCTGGATCGGCGGTGACTTTCTGGCACCCGTCGTCGGTTCAGGGCGCTGAAGGGTCCCTTGTCATGCATTCCCTGATAAAGCCCCGGACCTGATGTATTTACAGTGCTGAATATAACTATTTTAACATCAGAGAAAATCAATGTTAATATTTGGTACAGTAGGCTTTCTTTGCAATTACAGCGGTCAAACCTTTCTTGTAGTTTTACACCAGCTTTGCACACACTGGAGGAGGGATTTTGGCCCACTCCTCCACACAGATCTTCTCTACATCAGTCATGTTTCTGGGCTCTCGCTGAGAAACACGGAGTTTGAGCTCCCTCCAAAGATTCTCTATTGGGTTTAGGTCTGGAGACTGGCTAGGCCACGCCAGAACCTTGATATTCTCCTTACAGAGCCAATCCTTGGTTATCCTGGCTGTGTGCTTTGGGTCATTGTCATGTTGGAAGACCCAGCCTCGACCCATCTTCAAAGCTCTAACTCAGGGAAGGAGGTTGTTGCCCAAAATCTCGCAATACATGGCCACGGTCATCCTCTCCTTAATACAGTGCAGTCACCCTGTCCCATGTGCAGAAAAACACCACCAAAGCATGATGCTACCACCCCCATGCTTCACATTAGGGATGGCGTTCTTGGCATGGTACTCATCATTATTCTTCCTCCGAACACGGTTAGTGAAATTATGATCAAAAAGTTATATTATAGTCTCATCTGACCACATGATTTTCTCCCATGACTCCTCTGGATCAGTCAAGACACCTATGTCAGCAGTTATTTCACACCCTATATACTCTTATTAATACTGCTGTTCATCATGGCACCTCCTGCCCAAGTGATATGACTCTGTATCAACTACTACTGTTAATACTACTACTGCTGCTTCTGCTGCTGCTGCTGCCCAGTCAAGACACCTATGTCAGCAGTTATTTGACACTCTATATACTCCTATTCCTACTGCTGTTCATCATGGCACCTCCTGCCCATGTGATATGACTCTGTATCAACTACTACTGTTAATACTACTACTGCTGCTTCTGCTGCTGCTGCTGCTGCCCAGTCAAGACACCTATGTCAGCAGTTATTTGACACTCTATATACTCCTATTCCTACTGCTGTTCATCATGGCACCTCCTGCCCATGTGATATGACTCTGTATCAACTACTACTGTTAATACTACTACTGCTGCTTCTGCTGCTGCTGCTGCCCAGTCAAGACACCTATGTCAGCAGTTATTTGACACTCTATATACTCCTATTCCTACTGCTGTTCATCATGGCACCTCCTGCCCATGTGATATGACTCTGTATCAACTACTACTGTTAATACTACTACTGCTGTTTCTGCTGCTGCTGCCCAGTCAAGACACCTATGTCAGCAGTTATTTGACACTCTATATACTCCTATTCCTACTGCTGTTCATCATGGCACCTCCTGCCCATGTGATATGACTCTGTATCAACTACTACTGTTAATACTACTACTGCTGCTTCTGCTGCTGCTGCTGCCCAGTCAAGACACCTATGTCAGCAGTTATTTGACACTCTATATACTCCTATTCCTACTGCTGTTCATCATGGCACCCCCTGCCCATGTGATATGACTCTGTATCAACTACTACTGTTAATACTACTACTGCTGCTTCTGCTGCCCAGTCAAGACACCTATGTCAGCAGTTATTTCACACCCTATATACTCTTATTAATACTGCTGTTCATCATGGCACCTCCTGCCCAAGTGATATGACTCTGTGTCAACTACTACTGCTAATACTACTACTGCTGCTTCTGCTGCCCAGTCAAGACACCTATGTCAGCAATTATTTCACACCCTATATACTCTTATTAATACTGCTGTTCATCATGGCACCTCCTGCCCAAGTGATATGACTCTGTATCAACTACTACTGCTAATACTACTACTGCTGCTTCTGCTGCCCAGTCAAGACACCTATGTCAGCAATTATTTCACACCCTATATACTCTTATTAAGACTGCTGTTCATCATGGCACCTCTTGCCCAAGTGATTTGACACTGTATTGTCAATGTCTACTACTACTATTACAGCTCAGTCAAGACACCTGTGTCCCAATTTTTTGGTACACTATTGACTACTATGACCACTACTGATGCTGTAAAGTATTCCCCAAGTGTTTTTATGCTATGTATTACTATTACCACTACTGCTTGTAAATCATGCCTGTGTGATACTTAGTGGGAATGCTTTAATAAGCATTCCCAGTATGGATACCCGTAAATGTATTAATCTTAATTAGTGTGAATGCTTTAATAAACATTTCCAGTATTGATATACGTAAATTTAGTAATCTTATTATTCCTTAAGTTTTTTGGTTCTGCGTAACTTCGGCATACTTTCAGCTATTGAGACCATTCAACTGTAAAAATGTTCGTCTCGTTCAGCTAATGATGGGACTTCTTCAAGTTTTTTTCTACTTTTTACACTTTTATAAATTTTAAGCTTTTAGACCCTTTTTTTTAACATTGAAGTCAATGAGAACATCCTTTTCCCCTTTGAATTCACATGCCCTGCCAAAAGTTTCAGCTACTTCATACTTTCACTTACAGACACTGAAAAAACTTTAAAGCGGTCACAAAATATTTAGCTATCCGGCTATGACTTTTCAGATCGTTATCGTTTACAATTTTTTGGTGAAAACGCAATTTACGTTTTGCGAATTTTTCACAAAAATGCAATAGGTTATAATGTAATCCTATGGAGGGGATTTAGAGTCTGTCATGTGACCTTAACATTGGAGATCTTTGTAATTAAAAATATCTTTACAAAAAGGGGAAACAAATTGGTCTCACGCCCACAAGATCTACTTTTCATACACAATTTTTATATCAAAACGTAGCTATGCTTGTCTGGTTTGTGGCAATGTGACCAATTCTGCGATACGTATTTTAGTTTTAGTTATTGGAGCAACAGCCAGAAATTATGTCTCATAGACTCTCATGTGAAATTATCTAAAAAATGTTGCTGCAGAACTCACAAAGACGCTCTTTTCTAAATCGCAGACATGGCCACATTTTTAAGTTTATCTACATAAATTTCATATCGATGTGTTTACAAGGGCCGTGTATTTCAAACGGTGTAGTCATTGTATCAATTGCATGTACGTTTGAGGATTTATTAAGCTTTGTTTGGAGGCTTAAATCATGTATTAGATCTGTGAATTAAAAGCGTTTGTAATGTTATTTCTTTCCATAAATAACTTTCCTGACCTCAGTGCAATATTCCTCCTCACTGACCTGGGGGGGAGGGGAAACCTATTGAGGGGGGAGGGGCGACCAGGAAGTCAGCATACTCTATACTTTGCAGATAGAGAAAGAAGCTGTGTGTCCTAAAGATAGTGTAATGGTTATGGTGAATGTCTTTGGCAAGGGGCTCACCAATTAAGCTATTCAGCATTCCCACTCGCATTTTCCTCAGGAAATGCATTGTCTAGTTATATTATATTTTAATACTCCTGCTGCTGCCTCCATGCTGAGTAAAGCTTCATGACCTCTCTGGCACAGCGGATCCACCAACAGCCTCCGCTACAAGCTACCAGACCGGATCTAAACAGCAAGTGTAACTATAACAATGAACCTTATGTTAAACCCTGTTTTGCGGCATTTATACTACAACCATTGGGCTGTCTGCAAGAGCTCATCTGCATTCTCTCTCTTTCTTGCTCTCCCTCTCTCTCTCTTTGTATATATATATATATATTGTTGCTTTTGTTATGTTCATTTTTCAACAGTTTATTTTGTGTTCGTCGTGTCTGTGTCGTGTGCTTTAGTTTGTCCGAGGTTAATGTTAAATAAAATAATAGTATAAAATGTTTTTGCTTATTATGAAGTTAAATGTGTTGATGTTGATTTGTTTGATGTGAAGTTAGATGTGTTGAAAAACCTACAACTCTATCTCAAAAAGAAATGAAACATTTCCAAAAAATAAGAATTTTTAATACAAAAATAAATTTAAATATAGCTATCAATGCGTTTCTGAATGCGGTGCAGTTCCGCAATATGACCCGATAGCTGCTGCTCTAGCAGAGCATTTTGTTGGGTGAGGTAGCTCATCTTCCGCTGGTTTTGCAGGATCCTCTGGTGGGTCTTTTCGATGAGTCTGTTCTGCCTCCTCAGATCTCTTGATGCTTTTAGGATATAATAAAAAAAGATTTGGATTTCAAATAACGTTACCAAATAAATAAAATATTTTTTTTTGCTTATTAATCAATCATTATCATGTGTATACACTTGTTATGTGTCTAACACATCCCGGGAGTGCAGAATTATTAGGCAAATGAGTATTTGGACCACATCATCCTCTTTATGCATGTTGTCTTACTCCAAGCTGTATAGGCTCGAAAGCCTACTACAGATTAGGCATATTAGGTAATGTACATCTCTGTAATGAGAAGGTGTGTGGTCTAATGACATCAACACTCTATATCAGGTGTGCATAATTATTAGTCAATTTCCTTTTCTTTGGCAAAATGGGCCAAAAGAAGGATTTGACAGACTCTGAAAAGTCCAAAATAGAGAGATATCTAGCAGAGGGATGCAGCACTCTTAAAGTTGCAAAGCTTCTGAAGCGTGATCATCAAACAAAAGAAGCGTGTGGAAAAACAAAGGTGCAAAATAACTGCCCATGAACTGAGAAAAGTTAAGCGTGCAGCTGCCAAGATGCCACTTGCCACAAGATTGGCCATATTTCAGAGCTGCAACATCACTGGGGTGCCCAAAAGCACAAGGTGTGCAATACCCAGAGACATGGCCAAGGTAAGAAAGGCTGAAAGACGATGACCACTGAACAAGACACACAAGCTGCAATGTCAAGACTGTGCCAATAAATATCTCAAGAAAGATTTTTCTAAGGTTTTATGGACTGCTGAAATGAGAGTGAGTCTTGATGGGCCAGATGGAAGAGCCCGTGGCTGGATTGGTAAAGGGCAGGGAGCTCCAGTCCGACTCAGACGCCAGCAAGGTGGTGGTGGAGTACTGGTTTGGGCTGGTATCATCAAAGATGAGCTTGTGGGGCCTTTTTGGATTGAGGATGGAGTCAAGCTCAACTCCCAGTCCTACTGCCAGATTATGGAAGAGACCTTCTTCAAGCAGTGGTACAGGAAAAAGTCACCATCCTTCAAGAAAAACATGATTTTCATGCAGGACAATGCTCCATCACACGTGTCAAAGTACTCCACAGCGTGGCTGGCAAGAAAGGGTAAATAAAAAAAAGTAATGACATGGCCTCCTTGTTCACCTGATCTGAACCCCATTGAGAACCTGTGGTCCATCATCAAATGTGGGATTTACAAGGAGGGAAAACAGTACACCTCTCTGAACAGTGTCTGGGAGGCTGTGGTTGCTGCTGCACGCAATGTTGATGGAGAACAGATCAAAACACTGACAGAATCCATGGATGTCAGGCTTTTGAGTGTCCTTGCAAAGAAAGGTGGCTATATTGGTCACTGATTTGTTTTTGTTTCACTGTTAAAAATAAATCATTGAAATGGGTATCTATTTATTTTTTGGTTAAGTTACCTAATAATTCTGCACAGTAATAGTAGTCACCTGCACACACAGATATCCCCCGAAAATAACTAACACTAAAAACAAACTAAAAACTACTTCCAAAAAAATTCAGCTTTGATATTAATGAGTTTTTGGGGTTCATTGAGAACATGGTTGTTGTTCAATAATAAAATGAATCCTCAAAAATACAACTTGCCTAATAATTATGCACTACCTGTATACTTCTAGCATCAATACCATATTATGGTTCTACAATCTGACAGGTGCGCTTTATATGTTGTCCATTTTTATATCTACATTTTATTGTTGAAATGTTATTAATCATTGTGCACATATTTACCTTCCTGAACGAGGCTCACAGGACCGCTGTCTTCCTCCTGCTCTTCTGCTTGAGAAGTTGGGGTGGTGGGGGGGGGAAGCTCCTCAGCTTGCTCCTCAACAGGAGCTGGGGTTGGGGAGTGGGAGAGCCCTGGCTGCTCCTCCTCATCCATCTCCTCCTCTGCCGCATCCTCCTCTGCCGCATCCTCCTCCTCCTCATCGGCCTGGCGCCTTCTGCGCTTGGCGCGCACAACTGGCATTGGAGCTCCTATAATAACACAATGTTCATATATTATAAAAATGTTTTCTAATGACGTATGCAAATTCTGTGTACTCTGCTGTATTGTATATGAATACAAATTGATTTATATAGACAGTTAACCAATGGGACAATGTTATATTAAAGGGTCTTGTGGGCACTACAGGGGACTGAGCGTGAGCTGGGATGCCACCATGTTAAAATGAGCTGTTTTTGTCTCCTTTGTTTTGTTCAGACCATCTCATGTTAAAAAAAGGGCCTGATGGAGCACACGGGATTACTATAACAACCCCACTCCTAACACAGGAATTTAGTGGTAATCTATATATATAAAACTCAACGTGTGTGTGTGCATAAATGTATGTATGTATGTATGTATGTATGTTCCAGCATCACGTACAAACGGCTAAAGATATTTATATGAAACTTGGCACACAGGTTACTTATATGTCAGCCACAAACATAGGATAGGTGGTTTAAACCTTACCCACCCCCACTTGCCATGGTCGGGGTTTTTCTTTAAAGTCCCATGCAAAGCAATGGGAAAAGTATGTTCCCACATAACTTCTGTGTTCCTGTCTGCTGTCCCATGTCTTTTTTCAACAGTACTATGAATACCTTGGCTGGTGGTGATATATGTTAGCACAACATGGCATCTTGGTTAACAACATCTGACCTTACATGAATTACATATGACCTTACATAACTGTCACCAAAGGAGCTGCGGTGGCTCCACGCGATTGCCACTGCACTGACAAGTGATTCACCTCTGCAGCTAGGGGTTCGGATCCCGCTCTCGGCTACCTGTGAATTGAGTTTGGTGGTCTCAGCCCCGCCCCTGGTGGGTGTGCTATGCGAGGTTGGGTTGGGAGGACCCCCTCACACCCGCCATTGCCACCCGGGGCATGGAGAAAGATGGCAGATTGCCTCTGGGGGAGGCCTCCCAACTCCTGCAGGCCGGCTCCTCTCTCTTTTTCGAGTTCACGCACAAAATACACTTTTTAAAAAAAAAACATAACTGTCAACAATAACTTACCTGGATGATATTTAGCCCGAAGACGTCTGACCTGATCCATTTGGCGCCTCTTCAGGTCAGACCACTTCTTCACAATCGCATTGTGGTCGTGTTGGCCGCCAAAGTCAGCGATTAGGGCGCTGACCACAGCCCTTTTCTCTGGCTGCCTCCGCAGCTTATCGTATCCTGTTTCCAGGAACTTCTGCAAGATGAAGAACAAAGTATATTGTAATACTTCTGTTGACAGCCTTATGGATATATGACGTAAATGTATGCTATTCAACAATTGGAAGCATTCTCGCCTTATTAATCAATGACAGGGGTAACATGACAGATTTTATATCCTGCCATTTCGGTCGCCACCTTTTTTGCATAAATATAGCAGCCATTATCATTTGCATAATTATGAATATATTATTAACAACACAGGATACACGTATAGGGGAGATATGCGTTGCTAACTCTTTTCCCTGTCAGGAGCCTAACGCCCCGGGGGGTCAGAGACGGGACCTTTTCGGAGGGCCACTGACGTATGTACCCGTCGCAGTTTTTTGTGATGTCACTCTTTAGGTGTGTGCACATTTTTCACTGCATCCGGGTGGAGTTTTTGGGTTGTGTTTTGCACGCCACAGGCTTTTCAACAGGAAAAAAACAGCTGGAGGCAGAATGGTTGCAAAACACTACGGGTTTGTTACCTAACTCTGGGTTTCAAGACCAGTCCACCTCCAGCTGTTGCAAAACTACTACTCCCATCAGCCACGGTCTGTCAGTGCATGCTAAGAATTTTACTTTTGCTGCATCTAGGGTGCCACAGTTTAGAGACCCGTGCATAAAGGCCTGAAAAATGGGGGCCTGCAGAACTTACAATACTAGAAGTGCCAGCATTCCCAGGCATGCTGGAAGTTGTAGTTCTGCAACATCTAAAGGGCAATATGTATTCGAACGTCCTTGGGCCTTGAGGACACTGAAGTCAGGACGTTCGCATACGTCCTATGTCCAAAAAAATGTTAAATTCATTATGCTAAATAACAAGGAAAAGTGCCTAAATACACATTTGCCAACCAGGGTGTCTGCAGCTGTCCAGGCATGCTGGGACTTGTAGTTTTGTAAAAGCAGGAGACACATTTTTTGTGAAATACTAATATCTGATCATATATACTAACTTTTAAACTAGACTAAAATGCAGTTGAAGATAATGAAATAACAGTGGTCGAAATACTTACACAAATCAGCAAATTTTCCTCAGATACAGTGAAATTACTTCCAACCATCTTGCTCTGCGATTGTGTTGCGATCAAAAAGTTGGAAACTGGCAAGGGTCCAGGAAATGGTCGCGTGTTGTTCGCGTGTTGATTGCGCTGCTTGGACCGAGATGGGTCCATATGGCTTCGGCTGTATGGACCACAGTAACTCTTTTCCCTGTCAGGAGCCTAACGCCCCGGGGGGTCAGAGACGGGACCTTTTCGGAGGACCACTGACGTATGCAACCGTCGCAGTTTTTTGTGATGTCACTCTTTAGGTGTGTGCAAATTTTTCCTTGCACCGGGTGGAGTTTTTGGGTTGTGTTTTGCACGCCACAGGCTTTTCAACAGGAAAAAAACAGCTGGAGGCAGAATGGTTGCAAAACACTACGGGTTTGTTACCTAACTCTGGGTTTCAAGACCAGTCCACCTCCAGCTGTTGCAAAACTACTACTCCCATCAGCCACGGTCTGTCAGTGCATGCTAAGAATTTTACTTTTGCTGCATCTAGGGTGCCACAGTTTAGAGACCCGTGCATAAAGGCCTGAAAAATGGGGGCCTGCAGAACTTACAATACTAGAAGTGCCAGCATTCCCAGGCATGCTGGAAGTTGTAGTTCTGCAACATCTAAAGGGCAATATGTATTCGAACGTCCTTGGGCCTTGAGGACACTGAAGTCAGGACGTTCGCATACGTCCTATGTCCAAAAAAATGTTAAATTCATTATGCTAAATAACAAGGAAAAGTGCCTAAATACACATTTGCCAACCAGGGTGTCTGCAGCTGTCCAGGCATGCTGGGACTTGTAGTTTTGTAAAAGCAGGAGACACATTTTTTGTGAAATACTAATATCTGATCATATATACTAACTTTTAAACTAGACTAAAATGCAGTTGAAGATAATGAAATAACAGTGGTCGAAATACTTACACAAATCAGCAAATTTTCCTCAGATACAGTGAAATTACTTCCAACCATCTTGCTCTGCGATTGTGTTGCGATCAAAAAGTTGGAAACTGGCAAGGGTCCAGGAAATGGTCGCGTGTTGTTCGCGTGTTGATTGCGCTGCTTGGACCGAGATGGGTCCATATGGCTTCGGCTGTATGGACCACAGTAACTCTTTTCCCTGTCAGGAGCCTAACGCCCCGGGGGGTCAGAGACGGGACCTTTTCGGAGGACCACTGACGTATGCAACCGTCGCAGTTTTTTGTGATGTCACTCTTTAGGTGTGTGCAAATTTTTCCTTGCACCGGGTGGAGTTTTTGGGTTGTGTTTTGCACGCCACAGGCTTTTCAACAGGAAAAAAACAGCTGGAGGCAGAATGGTTGCAAAACACTACGGGTTTGTTACCTAACTCTGGGTTTCAAGACCAGTCCACCTCCAGCTGTTGCAAAACTACTACTCCCATCAGCCACGGTCTGTCAGTGCATGCTAAGAATTTTACTTTTGCTGCATCTAGGGTGCCACAGTTTAGAGACCCGTGCATAAAGGCCTGAAAAATGGGGGCCTGCAGAACTTACAATACTAGAAGTGCCAGCATTCCCAGGCATGCTGGAAGTTGTAGTTCTGCAACATCTAAAGGGCAATATGTATTCGAACGTCCTTGGGCCTTGAGGACACTGAAGTCAGGACGTTCGCATACGTCCTATGTCCAAAAAAATGTTAAATTCATTATGCTAAATAACAAGGAAAAGTGCCTAAATACACATTTGCCAACCAGGGTGTCTGCAGCTGTCCAGGCATGCTGGGACTTGTAGTTTTGTAAAAGCAGGAGACACATTTTTTGTGAAATACTAATATCTGATCATATATACTAACTTTTAAACTAGACTAAAATGCAGTTGAAGATGATGAAATAACAGTGGTCAAAATACTTACACAAATCAGCAACTTTTCCTCAGACTTAGTGAAATTGCTTCCAACCATGTTGCTGTGTGATTGCGCTGCGATCATAAGTTGGAAACTGGCAAGGCTCCAGGAAATGGTCGCGTGTTGTTCGCGCAATTGCGCATGCGCGATCGAAAAATCGCAATCGCAATATGTTTTTTGTTTAAAATATCATACATATTCGATTTCAGAGTGCTGCTACAGCAGTTTTCGAAATATCTGCAATCAATTTCGCATTCGCATTTTGTGAAATTGCGTTAAAATATCTCGAATATTCGATTTCAGAGTGAGCCAATCAGAGCGCTCCTCCAGCATATCTCGAAATTGCGCAATAAATATCGCATTCGCATGTTGCGATATTTCGATAAAATATCACGAATATTCTGAGCCAATCAGAGCGCTCCTCCAGCATATCTCGAAATTGCGCAATAAATATCGCATTCGCATGTTGCGATATTTCGATAAAATATCACGAATATTCTAAGCCAATCAGAGCGCTCCTACCGCAGTTATTAAAAAATCGCAATTATTTTCGCATTCGCAATAGCGAAAAATCGCAATCAATTAATTTCGATAAAATATCACGAATATTCGAATTTAGCGAATATATCTCGAATATTCGAATATATATTCGAGATATATCGCGAAATCGAATATGGCATATTCTGCTCAACACTAGTTATCAGGTGGCAGAATAGCGGCACTTATGTTACACTCTCCCTACCCCCACATGCTGAACCCTGACAAAAACGTGCATACGGAAAGGTTATTATGGACCTACAGCCTACACTGACTGTATAAAGGCTTCACTAACACTTTACTACCAGTTTGCTTCTCTTTTATCTCCCCTTACATGCCGCTGAAACCTGTAGCAGCAGGCTAACATGACATTCTCATACATCTATCCTGTTTGTTTTTTTTCAACCCCCACACAGTGATATATTATAGCGTTTGCTTCCCTCGGGACGGCACTCACTACCTATACACTGTATTTCGCGACACCACTCTTTTTTGAAGGAAGGGAAGGTCCCTCCTCTTCTCGGTTCATTGTTTAGGAGTGCTTTTCTCCTAATCCTCCCCCACACCACTACATTCACCCCCCCCTTTCCCTGAGATGCTTTGGCCCCCATCACACTTGTGTACTGATGCACCCCTTGTATAATGCCACTTCACGGTGCCAATCACCCTCCTCCCCAGGTCAAGCTATACTCCCTAAATAAAAGGGGACTAAATACCCCTGAAAAAAGGTTGCAGCTACTTCTATTCTTGCGGAAAACCAAGGCTGATGTGGTTTTTCTTCAAGAAACGCATTTCAGATCCAATAATATCCCCATAACTCCACAGTAACTTCTATCCCATTGTATAAGAAAAGAAAAGAACTAGGGGTGTATCATAATTGGAGACATATTGGATATATGTTCTCCAAACGTACCAACCATGGGGTATGAACGTGGAATGAGATGTCAATTCATTCATAAACAAGGCTTAATATTTACAGTGTATTTTTTGATTAATGTTGATTTCCTTGTTAGTTTTATATTTATCCATTGGATCCATATTTTGACATTTATTCATTTATTGTGTGAATGTATAATACTATTACTCTACCAATCATCCATTTGGATTCTATATTTCATTCAACAGAAATTATTATTATTTAAATTTTATTATTTTTTTTTTATTCATTTTTTCACTGTATGTTAATTTCTATATGTACATCTCTTTGTTATATAATACCCTAAGATGGGGGTCAGCTTTTCTAAATCTTGTTCATCTTCACCCGACCCGGTGATCACAATTTGTGTACACTGGGGCAGATTCATGTAGCACTTACACCGTTTTTTTGGGAGATGCGCGGCGTAAGTGCAGATTTGCGCCGGCGGATCGCTGCGCCTTACCCAGAGAACCAGATTACGCCTCCAAATAGACTTCTTCGCCTCGGTGTAACATTCCAATGCCGGTGCGGCGTTGGCGCAGATTTACGCTGGTCGGATCTGGCGCGGCCAAGGTTTTTATATTTTAAATATGCAAATGAGGTTGTTGGGCCGATTCATCAACTTAAGCTTGTCTGGCGCAGGCTACTCCCGGTGCGCGGAACTGAAAATTCCGGCGCCAAGTTACCCCTCATAAAAGCAGGGGTAACTTTGCACCAGACTTGCACAGGTCAGCTGGAGAGCAGCTAAAGCAGCAGCGTTACAGACGACCTGAGCAACAACACTTGCTGGACAACACATCTGTGTGCCAACATGCCAGGGGCAGCCGTGGTCCTTGCACTATTGCGTCGACGGGCACGTAGGAGGGTACGGGAGAGGATATTCCGCACGCGCATTGACGTCTTTGCCATGGGGGAATTGGAGGTGTATCGCATCTACAGATTCAGCCGTGAAGCCATCCTGGAATTAAACAAAATCCTGCAGGATGACATCACCAGCCCAACACACCGCACACAAGCAGTGCAGCCACTGGTCAAGGTCCTGGCAACACTGCATTTCCTGGCCACTGGATCTTTTCAGCGCACAAGTGGATTGTCGGCTGGGATGTCACAATCCACCATGAGCAGATGTGTGCACCAGGTTGTCCCTGCAATCCTGAGACGCATGGCCAACCAAATCATAAAACCCACCCAGGAGGTCCAGCGGTTGAAGACAATGACAGATTTCTACCAAATTGACAGATTCCCACGCACTGTGGGGCCATTGATTGCACCCATGTGGCACTACAGCCCCCCCGTGACATGGAGCACATATACTGCAATAGGAAGCACTGGCATTCC
Source organism: Rana temporaria (assembly GCF_905171775.1). NCBI lineage: Eukaryota > Metazoa > Chordata > Amphibia > Anura > Ranidae > Rana > Rana temporaria. The sequence goes on along the minus strand of NC_053495.1, from coordinate 110,109,780 downwards.
ATCAATGTGCAGGTGATAGCCGATGCCCAATGCCTCATATGGCACGTCCGTGCCAAACACCCCGGATCCAGCCATGACAGCTTCATATACCGTCAAAGCAACATCCCAACAGAATTTGAACAGAACGTGTACAGGGACAGCTGGCTGGTTGGTGAGTGACATGGGTGTCAGGTATGTCTGTCCCCCCCCATGATGCAGACATCACGAGGGGCACATGCATGACTAACATCCTCCTGTCTTTTCCCTTCCAGGTGACGCGGCATATGCACTGGGACCCCATATGATGACTCCATTCCGGAACCCCCAAACCCCAGGAGAGAGAAGATACAATGAAGCACACGCACGTACCCGTGGAGTGGTGGAACGCACATTTGGCCTCCTGAAGTCCCGTTTCCGATGCCTGGATAAGACTGGGGGTACCCTGTTGTATTCCCCAGACTTTGTGTGCCAGATCATCGGGGCATGTTGCATGCTACACAACTTCGCCATGAGAAGGGGCCTGGAGATTGAGCTACGTGATGACCTGACCCCCCAACCACCCAGTCCCCCCTGCCAGAGGCTATCCCGTCTGCTGATGGAAGAGCAGTCAGGACACGCCTCGTGGAAGGCTTCTTTTCACGTTAAACACCCCCATTAATCATGGCACAATGAGAATACACGCATGTACTCCACTGTGGTCCCAGCACATACACCCCACATCCACATTGAATTGGTTTAGACTGAAGTACCCCCCATGGTACTAGGGAGCAGCAACGCCGCATCAAAGGCTCCAATTATGTTGCTGTACATTCATACACCTTTCACACGGGTCGAGGGGATCATTTCTCCCCAATGACTGAGGGTGACAAACCTTAATGGCAGGAGTGTCACCCCCCCCACATTCACACACCATTCACACTGAAGCCTGCACTACTGCCTGTGTGCAGGGAAATAAATAAAAAAGACTCAAAACCTGAGTAAAAAATAAATAAAAAAGACTCATAACCTGAGTAAAAAATAAATAAAAAAGACTCATAACCTGAGTAAAAAATAAATAGTCCAAAAAATCAACGGCCCTGGCGTGGGCTCTTTCTTGTCCCTAGAGTTTTGGGGCGCTGTTGCCTGGTGCGAGCCGGGGCAGGTGGAGCTGGGGGGGCTGGTGGTGGAACCTCCCCCAGTCTCTCCATAGCTGCCTGCCTGGCCTCCATTGCCACGGCTAGCCGGTGGAGGTAGCTATTCGTGGCAGCCTGCATCCACAGCTGGCGGGTGATATTGCTGCGCTGCTGCCGCCTTGTCAGCCTCCCCTCCTCTCTGACAGCACCTGCCAGGCTCCGGACCTCAGCAACCAGCTCGGATGTGGTGTTCTGCAGGTCGCCCATACAGGACAGAAGGGCTGCCCCGTTCACCACAACGTCCTGCAGGCTCTCATTGATGAGCCCACTCTGCCCAGCCTGCTGCGTAACAGCCTCCTTCACTGCCACAGTGCAGGCAGCCTGGCTCTCGGCAGAGGACGCCAGGCTAGCTGCGACCCGGGTCAGATCCCCTGCAAGAGTCCCAATGTGGCGGGTCTGCCTGGTTTGGTCCCTTGCAAGACTTAACTCCAGCTCTGCAGGGGCTCCCCTCGTTTTTTTTAAGCCTTCCTCGGGGCAGGAGCGGCTTGAGGCCGGGTGGAAGGGCTGGCCCTGGAGGGGCTGGGGTCCCGTGAGGGGGAATACCTGATCGGGATTGAGAGCCCTGAGGGGGTAGCTCTAATGAGGGGAGAGGTTTGGGAGGGGCCAGCAATGGGGGTCTCCACCAATAAATAAAGAGTCTCCTCCTCTAACACCACCTGCTCCTCCTCCACTTCCTCCATCACAGACGTAGGGGCAGTCTCCACCCTGGATGTGGTGGGTTGCCCTGCAGCCGATGATGGCCCAGCTCCATTCTGCACATCTGTGGAGGACACAAAACATTCAGATGTTGGTGGACCCACACACTTGACACTTCTTCCCTCCCCCCCCCACACACACAAGCAACACACCCGAAAGAAGATAAAACACACTTACCTCTCCTCAACAAGGGCTGATCCCGAGAATCAAAGCCCTCCAGGCCCTCCACCAACTCCCTAGCCAGGAACCTGGCCACAACAAGGTCCTCCGCTGTCAGGGTGATCCTTTTGGCTGGTCCTCCTCCTGTTCCACTGGCATGCTTTCTTTTGGCCACCAATTTTTCTTTTACTAAGCAACGCAAATCATTTAGTTTCTTCCGAATGTGCTTTGGCTCCCTCTCCGCCACCCCCAAAGCATTTACCTGCGCTGTGATCTCTGGCTTTGTCAGCTTTGCCAGTGTAGGCACTCTGTGGCCCATAGAGTCAGTCCCCATGTTGGGAGAGGCCCTCAATAATGACAGCCCTCTCCTCTGGGCTGAAATTGGTCATCCGCCCACCTGATTCCTCATCAGCCATCACTGCCCCAGCACACTGCAAACGACCTAGCTTGGAAAAAAAGAGCTTCAGTACATTTGCACCTGCAGGGCGGAAGTCTGGGCTGATTTATGGACTGGGCGTTGGTAGTGGGCCGGCGTAGCTCAGGGGTCACGCCAAAGTGCAGTTCTGAGCATGTGCAGATTGGGGCATTTACCCCTGGATGTCACTGCGCATGTGCGGTCTAAGATGCGCCCCGGCGTGACCCCTGCGCCACGGTCGGCACTTCATTAGCATAGGGTGACTCCCATTTGGCCTTACCCCGCCTTACGCCGTCTAAAATCCGCCCCGCTGGGGCATCGTAGACAAAAAAAGTTTCTTGAATCACCTAACTGCCTCTCCGCGCTGGACCGGTGTAGTCTAAAAATGATGCGCCACGCCGGTGCAAATCTGCACCATTGTACATGAATCTGCCCCACTGAGTCTAGTGGAGGATAAGTAGAGGGGGACTCATACACTCAGGTGTTTCAATACTAGGGTTGCCAACTCATCCCTTTAAAACAGAACACATATTAATTACACAGGTTCTGAGGCTAATTTAATGCAAATAAGGCACCAAGTGAGTTTAATTACCTCCTTAATCAGCCACAGAACCTGTGTAATTAATATGTGTTCTGTTTTAAAGGGATGAGTTGGAAACCCTATTTAATACATAGATTCTCATTCATACAGTTGGGGAATATGTGGCTTATCCAATTAAAATGAGCATTTTGGTTTTGTCAGTTTTAATTACATTTGCTCCGAGTGTGCTTATTGTTATGTTTATTTTCTGTTTTCCATCCTGTCACTGCACTTCCAGCTTTCGGTCCGGAAGTTGTGTTTAAAGCCAGGACGAGGCTTGGTTCCTCTGGTTCCACCAACCATCAGATTGATCACAATCACTAGAGGATTACGTTTTCGATCGCGGGTGCCATTTTTTTGCAGCCCCGCGGCCAGGCGTTTTTCTGGGCTCTTTGTGCATGGTTTTGCAGTCCCATGTGCCAATTTGTGCCTTTCTGATATAGTTAAGTGACACTTAATTAAAATGTGCTTGTGAGGCGGGAGGTGTTTTATTTCCGAGTTGGAGGACATTTTGTTGTGGATTCCTGCCATTACAATATTGAATCACATTCGTTTTATATATATTATACATTTTTACTTTTGGTGTGAGGCTTGAGCCACAATCCATTGTGAGGCTTGAAGTGCAAGCCACAATCCAAAGTGAGGCTTGAAGTGCAGGCCACAATCCAGAGTGAGGCTTGAAGTGCAAGCCACAATCCAGGGTGAGGCTTGACGTGCAGGCCACAATTCAGAGTGAGGCTTGAAGTGCAGACCACAATCCAGAGTGAGGCTTGAAGTGCAGGCCACAATTCAGAGTGAGGCTTGAAGTGCAGGCCACAATTCAGAGTGAGGCTTGAAGTGCAGGCCACAATTCAGAGTGAGGCTTGAAGGCAGGCCACAATATAGAGTGAGGCTTGAAGTGCAGGCCACAATTCAGAGTGAGGCTTGAAGTGCAAGCCATGGGTGCCATCTTTACAAACAGGAAGTACTGTAGTTCATGTCCTGGTTTTGGCAATTGTAGAGCTGGCCCTCATTTAGGGGATACTCCATACCTATATATACGCAGTGGACAAGCACCCCAGATGATGCCTTATTAGGAGAAACGCATCGGGAAGGGCTCCGCTTATGCCACTGTGTTACTTTGATTTTATTCACTTTATTTTTATTTTTTTTCACAATCAAGGATTTTATTTGTAAGATTAAACAAAGCTTACAAAGGACATATCCGTTGCAGTGTGTATACAGATCAAAAACAAGTAAAAGAACAACATATGTCAGTTTACAATAAAATGTGGCAGTAACTGGAATGGCTTAGTACAAATAATTCAGGACAAAAATAAAACAACTGAAATTATATTTTCGGAAAGGGGGGGAGGAGGGGGGGGAGTGGGGGGGAAGAAGGCAGAAAGGGAAAGTGGAGAGATGGATGGGGGGGTAGTAGCAGGAGAGACTGGCATCTGGATATAGTCAAAATAGATCATGCATCGTATAGATCGTTACCGAGCAATAAGTAAAAGGAACACCCAACAGTATCAACAAACACAATTCACATTGATCAGGTATAGGTGTAAAGTAGATTCATTGACACAGTGTTTGGTATTCAGCAGAGTAGGTAAACAGAAACCATGATTGCCATAAGGCATTGAAGCTAGTGCTATTCTAATTTTTCATAGCTAAGATTTCCTCCATTTTGTAAATATTGGCAACTCTGTCCAACCAGTCCCTGACCCTCGGAGTCTGAGTTGATTTCCAGTGCAAGGGGATAAGAGTTTTGGCAGCATTAAGTAGGTGTCTAGTGAGAGTCTTCTTGTACTTACTTATCGAGAGGCGATTGACATGGAGCAGGCAAGCAGCGGCGTCAAGAGTCATTGTCGTTTCCGTGATATGCCTGATCCATTCAATCACACCTTGCCAGAAATCAAAGATAGGGGGACACTCCCACCAGATGTGTAGAAAAGTTCCTACATCTTTTCCACAGCGCCAGCATGTGTCTGAAGCTGTGTTGAACCACTTCCTGGCCCTCTGTGGTGTAATATACCACTGGGTGAGTATTTTGTATGAGATCTCCTGGTATCTAGTGCTCAGGGAGCATTTATGTGACATGATGCATGCTTTCTCCCACTGCACATCCTCTATCTACCCAGGTCCCTTTCCCACCTCAATTTGTGTTTATTATTGTCAGTGTTTAAAGGCTGTACCAGCCATGAGTAAGCCAGGGAGGTAGCGTGTGGGACCTGGGATCTCCTGTAACAAAGATTTTCCAAGGTTGTCAGTGGACGACAGTATGAAGAAAGGGATTTAGTATTTACCAAGAAGTCTCTCATTTGGAGATAAAAACAGAAGCCAGGGAACGATTCGCCGTATTCTGCTTGTATCGCGTCATATGTTTTAACTCTGGTCCCAGAAAAGCAGTTGGAGGCCAGAAGGTCAGGGATCTTCTTACCCTGAAGGCCTGGGTAGAAGTCAGGGTTGTAAAAAATTGGAGTGAGGGGGCCAGGTATCGAGGCTAAGTTATGTTTTATTGCAATTTTGTGCCTGGTCTTAAGTGTGTTTGCTATCAACGGGTGCTTTATCAATTTAGTTGTTTTCGAGTGTAAAGTCCACAGTCAAAACAAAGTATGTTGAGGGGGCTAACTGCTGTTCCACTTTAACCCAATCTTTTTCCTTGCTATGGCAGTGCCAGTCTATTAGTCTGGTGATATGGGACGCTTGGTGGTGTTTTTTGTAGTCTGGAAGACCTATTCCACCTTTGCATTTGGGTAGGGTGAGAAGTTTAAAATTGATTCTGGGGTTTTTATCGGCCCATAAGAAACGTCTCTGTATCTTAAGTAGTTTAGTGAGTCTGGTATATGGACCGGAAGGGCGTTAAAAATATACAGGAGTCTAGGGAGGACTGTCATCTTTAGGATCGAGGCTCTACTGAACCATGAGAACATTTTTGGGGTCCATTTGTGGAAGTCGATGGAGATTTATTTTAGCAGTGGGGTTTAGTTAGCGTGAAAAAGTAAGTCTATGTTGTTGGTCAGGTGTACCCCTAAATATTTGAGAGAGGAGGCGACCCATTGGAATGCGTGATTTGAATTCAGGAGGTCAAGTTGATCAGGAGCTAGGGTCAGGCTTAGGGCTTCCGATTTGGACTTGTTTATTTTAAAATTTGAAATATACCCAAAAGTTTCAAATAATTTTTGCAGGTTGGGGATGGGAAAAAAAGGGTTTTGTGAGAAAGAATAACACATCGTCCGCGTATGCAGCTACTTTGTACTCTGTCATGCCTACTTTAAATCCTTGCACGTCTTTAGACAAGTTGATAGCTCTGATCAGAGGTTCTAAGGATATAATAAAAAGTAGTGGGGAGAGGGGGCAGCCCTTACGGGTCCCATTCCGTATGTTAATTGGATCGGACAATATGTTGTTTACTTTGACTCTGGCTTGTGGGCGTTGATATAGGGCCGATATCCAGGACAACATGCCTCCCCCCAACCCTATGTGCGTACAGGTGGAGAACATGTAATCCCAGGAGATCCTATCGAAAGCCTTTTCGGCATCGGTGGAAAGTAACATCCCATTGGTCTTAGAATCTCGGGCAAAGTAGATCAGGTTAAGCGCTTTCGTGATATTGTCACAAGCTTCCCTGCCGGGCATAAAACCTACCTGTTCGGGACTGATGATTTTGCTGAGAAAGGGTTTCAATCTGTTGGCCAGAATTTTGGCCAGGAGCTTCAGATCAACGTTTAATAGCGAGATGGGTCTAAAATTGACGCAATCAGTGTGGTCTTTATCAGGCTTGGGAACTACTGCAATGTGGGCCATAAGGAAGGAATTGGAGTCGTGTTTGTTTTTCGCCAAATAGTTGAAAGAGGTTAGAAGTGGCTTACAGAGAATATTTGTGTAGGTCTTATAATATTGGGAGGTGAAACCGTCTGGGCCTGGACTCTTCCCCGTTTTCAGATCTTTGATGGCAGATTGCAGTTCTAGCAGATTTATGGGTTCGTCCAACTTGGACGTATCTTCATGGTTGAGGGTGGGGAGTTCGCTATCTCTTAGGAAGTCTAATATTGTTTCTCTTTTGGAACCCGTGACGTGGTGGGGTTTGTGCTTGTCGGGGAGGTTATAAAGTTTATCATAGAATTTGGAGAAAAGCTCAGCTATTTTTCCTGTGTCATGTTTTAATATTCCCTCTCTATCCCTGATAGCGTGGATATGGTTCGCTGAGGGCCTTATCAAGTAAAATCCCCCTTTTTATCCCCCTGTTCATGAAAAATGTTTTTCTTGAAGAAAAAGGATTTCTTAATTTTGATGTCTAGTATTTGTTTCAAGGAGGATCTACATTTCATCAACTCCTCTTCGACTGTGATCGAAAGTGACTGTTTATGATGCGCTTCTAAGTTAGCTATTTGGCGTTATAATCTAGTAATTTCGTTCTCTCTTTCCCTTTTTTTTCTGGAGCCCCATTTTATCAATTCATCCCTAACTACGCTCTTGTGTGCCTCCCAATTGTTTAGGGGGTTTGTGTCACCATCTAGATTGTTCTCAAAGTACGTTGTAATTGTTTGATGTATGTCATCTTTTATCATTTGGTTGGTGAGTAGTGTTGCGTTAAGTCTCCAGTTAAAAGTGGTTTGTTTGGGCGAGTCAAATAGCAAGGAGATGGCAGTGGGGGCATGATCGGAAAGGGAGATAATGCCTATGTCAGCTCTTAGAACATTACCCAAATCTCTCTGAGTAACGAAAATCAAGTTGGGTCAGGAGTATCTTTTGTGGGGAGGTGAGAAGAAGGTGAAATCTTTCTCCGAGGGGTGTGTTGATCTCCATGAATCAACTAGCGTGAGGGACTGGAGCATAATTTTGATACGTTTTAGTATCCTGTAGGAAACGTGTGTGTAGCCAGTTGAGGTGTCCTTCAGCGGGGAGAGGGGGATATTGAAGTCCCCGCCCAAAACAATACAACCCTCTGCGAACCACTTAAGTTCATCAATAATTTTACGGCAGAATGTAATGTGCGCTGTGTTCGGAAAATAAACATTGGCAAGGGTAACAGGTGAGCCTCCCCATGTGCCTTTCAGAAAAATATAACGGCCCTCTGGGTCTGAGATTTGGTGTTTAAGTACAAAGGGTGAGTCTTTGTTAAGCAAGATGGACACTCCCTTGGTTTTGGCGAGGGGGTTGGTGGCGTAATAAGCATTCGTAAAGAAGTTATCTGTGAGTTTGGGTATGTTCTGTCCTTTAAAATGTGTTTCCTGCAGGAAAACTATTGGGGGCCGGGCCTTCTTGAGTTCTTTAAGCAGTTTTGTCCTTTTTCCGGAATATTTAGACCGTTGATATTATGTGATATGATAGTAGGTGACTTCCCCAAGAAGGCGTAAGCCTTTTTATGAGGGAGAGTCCTTCTGGGCGAGTCCAAGGGAAATAAGTTGAGTCAGTGGAGTGTGTGTGGAAGGAGGAAGAAGGAGGGAGTGAAAGTAGGAAAGGGAAGGGGGGAAAAATCAAGGGTAGGGTAAGTAGGTGGGGTAGGAGTGAGTTTTACTCAAGTACACACCCAAAGGGTGGAGAGTTAGTTAGTGTCTTATTTACTAAGAACTAAGATGTATTCTTGGAGGTAGGTGGGAGACACGAGCGTGGACCACAGCGGGACAAGGTCCGTCACCAGTGTGCTAGTGACAAACAGAGATTGTGATAGTCAATGAGAAATCACAATATAGGATTGTTCGTGGGGAGACAAAGGCTGTGGGACCTGAGAGAAATATGCATACAAATGGGTTATAGTACACTGAGGCCAAAGCAAGGAAAATAAAAATTAAAAATAAAAATTAAATAGAGGGGGGGGAGGGAGGGCATACCCATGCTTGACTATCATAGATGGGGTTCAATAAACAGTGTGCATAGAATTAAGTGCTATCCAATACCAATGTGGAAGATAGCAATAGCCTTGAAAATTTTTAGCCAGATTCAGAAAGACAGATACGCCGCGTAAGTGTAAATATGCACCATCGTATCTATGCGCCGTACCCACAGAACTAGATACGCCTGAAAATAGGCTTCCTCCGACCGACGTAACTTTCCTACACCGGCGTAGCGTGGGCACATATTTACGCTGGACGCATCTGGCACTCCCATTGTTCTCCTATTCAAATATGCAAATGAGGGAGATACTCCGATTCACAAATGTACGTGCGCCCGACGCAGGCTACGTGCGGTGCACGTAAGTGGTACGTCCAGCCTAAAGTTATTCCATCAAAAAGCTGGTTTATCTCTGCACCAGACTTGCACAGGTCAGCTGGAGAGGAGCTACAACAGCACTGTTACGGACGAGCTGAACAACCCCACTTGCAGGACCACACATCTGTGTGCCAACATGCCAGGGGCAGCCGTGGTACTAGCACTACTAATGTGTCCACCGGCAAGTAGGAGGGCACGGGAGAGGATATACTGCACGCGTATGAATGTCTTTGGCATGGGTGATTCGGAGGTGTATCGCATCTTCAGATTCAGCCCTGCTGCCATCCTGGAATTAGCCACAACCCTGCATGATGACATGCAGTGCAGCCACTGGTCAAGGTATTGGCAACACTCCATTTCCTAGCAAGTGGATCTTTTCAGCGTACAAGTGGAGTAGTGGCTGGGATGTCACAATCCACCATGAGCAGATGCGTGCACCAGGTTGTCCCCGCAATCCTCACACGCATGTCCCACCACATCATCAGACCCACCCATGAGCATCTGCGGCAGAAGGCAATGCAGGATTTCTTCAGGATTGCAGGATTCCCACGCACCGTGGGGGCCATTGATTGCACACATGTGGCACTACGGCCCCCCCCGTGCCACAGAGCACATATACCGTAAACGTAAGCATTGGCATTCCATCAATCTACAGGTGATAGCCGATGCCCAATGCCTCATATGGCACGTCCGTGCCAAACACCCCGGGCCAGCCACGACAGCTACATATACCGTCAAAGCAACATCCCAACAAAATTCGAACAGAACATGTACGGGGACAGCGGGCTGGTTGGTGAGTGACATGGGAGTCAGGCATAACTGTCCGACCCCATGATGCAGGCATCACAAGGGGCACATGCACGGCTAACATCCTCCTGTCTTTTCCCTTCCAGGTGACTCTGCATATGCACTTGGGCCCCATCTCCTGACTCCATTCCGGAATCCCCAAACCAGAGGAGATAGAAACTACAATGCTGCACACATATGTACCCGTGCAGTGGTGGAACGCACATTTGGCCTCCTAAAGTCCCGTTTCCGATGCCTGGATAAGTCCGGAGGGACCCTGTTGTATTCCCCAAACTTTGTGTGCCAGATCATCGGTGCATGTTGCATGCTGCACAACTACGCCATGAGAAAGGGCCTGGAGATTGAAATATGTGATGACCTGACCCCCGAACCACACAGTCCCCCCCCTAACCGAGGCTACCCCGTCTGCTGAGGGAAGAGCAGTCAGGAGATGCCTCGTGGTAGGCATCTTTGGACGTTAAACACACACATTCATCATGGCACAAGGAGAATGCATGCATGCACACCACTGTAGTCCCTAGCTCACACACACCACATCCACTTTACATTGGATTAGCCCAAGTCCACCATGCAGGACTTGGGAGCAGCAACGCCGCGCCAAGGCCCCAATGGTGTCGCTGTCCATTCATACCACATTCACACACCAGTCACACCAAAATAAATAAGCTCATAACCTGAGCACATACATAAAATAAAAAGCTCATGACCTGAGCACATACATAAAATCAAAAAAACTCATATCCTGAGCACAACAAAAAAAACAAAAAACTCATATCCTGAGCACAACCAAAAAAAATACGGCACTCATTTGCCCTGACGTGGGCTGTGCCTCGTGCCACGGCTCTGACTCCTCAGCTGCCTGGGGGGAGCCTCGGGTGGGGAGGGTGGGGCATCTGGAGGTGGCTCATCCCCAGGTCTGCCACTCCTGGCAGGTGATGGCTGCCTGCCCTCCAAGGCCACGCCAATGCGGCTGAGGAACAGGTTGGTCTGTGCCTGCATCCTCAGCTGGCGGGTGAGGTTGTGCCGCTGGTTGCGCTGCATCTTCCTCCCCTTCTCCTGGATGGCAGCCGTGTTGGCCTGGACTGCCACAGTCAGGGTCTGAACCTCTGACACCAGGTTTGCTGTGGTGGCCTGCAGCTCCCCCAGGCAGGTGACCACTGCAGCACAATTGCCGCTGACATCCTGCACTGCATCTGTAATGTGTGCCGAGGAGGCCAGGCTGTCAGCCACAATGTGCAGGTCCCCGGCTATTTCCCCCATATGCCGGGTATGCAGGGCCTGGTCCCTTGCAATTTGTTCCTGCACGGAATCAGGAACACCCCTGGTCTTCCGTGTCGCCTTCCTGAGGGCAGAAGATGCTTGGGACCGGCTGTATTGTGAAAACCTTGAGAGGCTTCCCCTGCTGGGGGCTGAGCCAGAGAGGCTTCCCCTGATGGGGGGGAGGTGTGAGAGGGACCAGGCAAAACAGAGGCCTCCTCTATATAGAGGCAAACCTGGGCAAGGTTCACCGTCTCCTCCTCAACCACCTTGAGAGGAGAGGTGTGGGCACTCCCCTCCACCGCTGGATCTTGGCTTCCTAGGGGGTCAGGCTGAGGATGTTCCGGGGAAGATGGCGTGGGATGGCCAACGGCAGCAGATGGCCCCGCTCACTCCTGCACATCTGTGGATGACACAAAGCAGTCACATATTGGTGGACCCACACATGTTCCCTTCCACCCCCTCACATGCTACACACCGGATAGGGGATAAAAAGCACTTACCTGTCCTCGAGGCCTGATCAAGGGAATCAAAGCCCTCCACACCCTCCAACTGCTCCCTCTCCAGACACCGGGCAATCACCTCCTCCTCCGGGGTCAAGTTCAAATTACATGGTGGTCTGCCACCCGTGCCCCTCTGGTGCTTCTTGATGGCGGCCACCTTCTCCCGAACCTGGCGCCTCAGGTCATTAATTTTTTTATTAATATCCTTGGCGGTTCGGGACTCATTGCCAAGGGCACTGATATCAGTGGCTATGGTCTCCAGGATGACCTGTTTCCTGGCCCAGCTTGTATTGCGACTCTGGGCACCATGGAGGAAGACGTCAAACTTCTCAATGGCAGAGATGAGGACTGCCTTCTCCTCTGGTGAGAAGTTTTTCTTCCTCCTGTCCTTCTCAGAATCTGCAGCAGCCATCGCACAGCAAAAGTACCTTGCTCAGGGGGGGAAAAAAGCAGGATGTACTTTTGCGTCGGACGGGCGCATGTCTGGGCATATTTATGCACTCGGTGTAAGCTGGTGGGCCGGCGTATCCCAGGAAGTTGTGTCGGCGTAGTTGATGATACGCCGGGCGTAAGCCACTGCTCCACGCTCAGGCCATCATTAGCATAAGGTCACACCCACTTACACTTACGCCGGTTTACGCCTTCAAATTTACGTTACGCCGGCGCAACGTTGGGAGCAAGTGCTTTGTGAATACTGTACTTTTCTAGGTTACGTTGGCGTAGCGCATATGAGCTATGAGCAAAGATGCGCCAACCTACCTGAATCTGGCTATGTATGTCTGTGTTCTACCAATCTGGCAGTAACCTAGCTAAGGAGAAACCACCAGAGTGAAGTAACAAAAAGAAGAAAACATATAAAAAACATAAAACATTAACCTAGTACCATATAAGCTGTGTAAACATTCACAAGCGAGTTAAACCTAGGCAGTATGACAACAGGGTCTGAGGTGTACTTGCAGGTGGAAAGTATGTACAGAATCACATTTCCACCAATGTCCGGTCCGAGGGGGCAACAGTTTAATGTGTGGTCACCTAACAAGGCAACATGGTACTCACATTTGACCCAACCGGGAGAACGGCGCAGAACCAAGTACATTGGTAGTCAACAGCTGAGTTGTGCCTATCATGAGATCAGAAGTTCCGATTACCCTGGAGCCCACGGTACATTTTGCAGCAGGACAGTCTTCAGCAAAGAGGGACAAGGACCTGGGAGTAAGTGACAAAGTTAATGCCATGTACCTGTAGGGAAAGAGATGGTTACAAGGTATGCTGAAAGTCTGTATTTTGCAGCGTGTAGACCTGGTGGCAAGTTCCTTCATCAAGCAGAAGTTCAATGTGCATCATGAAAAGAGAAAGAAAAATCAGTGGAACCAATCTTGGCTGAGAGCACCATCTAGTAGATAAACGGTGAATTCCATCTTCTTTTTTATGGGGAGATGAAGATAAAGGGTGCCACAACGAAAAAAAAAAGAAAAAATAGAAACTAAAATTTAAAAGTTAAGTGAAACCAGGAGGGAACTTTGAAAAAATTTGGAGCTGGGCAGGTCCCCGCTTAAGCAAAACTTTTGAACAAGTAACATGTATGACAAGAGCAGGGTAGCGATGTTGTGATGCTTCATACACAATGGGCCTCCTTCATTTTGGGGCTTTTTGAGCTTTTTGAGGGTGCTGGAGAGTCGCTGTATCGTCTGCTTGGGTTGGTGCGTTGATTCCTCTGTTGAAATGGAGTGAGTAGCGACGATGGACCAGGAGAGTGTTGGGTATTATTGATGAGAGGCGGCAATAGAAACTCTGCATACCACTCCGGCAGCTCTACAGGAGCGATCTGCAAGGGTCACAGAATTTCAGGAGGTCCTCCGGGACTCTAAGCAGATGTTGTTTGCCCATGAAGACGACCTGCAATGCAAACGGGAACTTCCAGCTGTAATTTATCCCCTTTTCTCTAAGGACAGAGGGGAGGGGTTTTAAGGCTCTCCTGTTTTTTAGGGTGATCGGGGATAGATCCTGGAACAACTGGATCACAGCGCCATCATACAGGATCTGGTCTGCATTTCTTGCTTTGTGCAGGATTTCTTCTTTTAAGCCAAAATTAGGCAAACAACAGATAATGTCCCTAGGGGGGTTGTTGTCTGGAGCCCTAGGCCTGAGAGCTCTGTGTGCTCGATCGTATTCAATGGGGGATTGCTCCGGCCTATCCAACAGGTTGTTAAAGATGGCAGACAGGGTGGGTCTCACTTGCTCAGGGGTCACTGACTCTGGGACCCCCCTCACCCTGATGTTGTGCCTGCGCCCCCTATTGTCCAGGTCCTCGATCTGCCTGTTCATGTCGATCAAATGTTGGGAGTGATTAGCAGAGATATCATCAAGTCTGAGCAGGGCCCTGTCTCTCCTCTTTCCTGCACGTTCTGTGACAGCCGTCTGCTCTGAGAGCCTAAGCAGCTCGGTCTTAATGTCTGTGATGGCTATTGAAAAGGAGTTTTTAATGTCTGCAGCTATGTCAATCATTGCAGCGTATGTCAGGGGGACGTCTGCGTGGTTGGTACCTTTTGAGGACTCTTCAGATGCCGGGAGGGAGACCTCATCATCCTCCATTTCCTCCTCCATGTTCAGTCTGAGTGGCGGCGCCATCTTGGAGGCCTTGCTGCTGCCTTTGTAGCTGAACTTGCTAAGGTTTGTAGGGGTGATCTTCCGATTAGGAGTGCCCAGGGAGCGGGTGTGAGATCCCCTCCTGAGTTGGGAGGACATAACCGTCCGTGATCCGGCCGGTTTCTGCTCTCAGGTCCCACAGGTTGCCGGAGCTCCTTCACACTGCTGCCATCCGCGCCGCACGCCAAGCTACGCCCCAGTTCTATTCACTTTATATGTCTTCTCAAATGTGAGTGACCATTTTATAATTTTAATAAATGTTCTCATTTTAAAAAGGAATTACACTATATGGCCCAATATTTCTCCTTCTACTATATGTTACATTGGGAGGATTTATATGTGAAGTACTGCTGCTCCATCCATGGTCTATATTCATTGATGTCAACTCTGTGATATATCTCTGCCTGGTTCCATTGGAAGTCGTACTTGTTTAATTCTTCCTGAGTGAGATACACCAACAAGCCCGTTTGACTTATGGCGTAAGCCTCGCTGGGTCCAACTCGTTTGGTAAGCCTTCAATCTTCAGGGTGGTGGATTACCTACAGACAACTCATTATATAGTTATTTTAATTTCAGTGGAATTTTTTGGACTTTATACTCACTTGTTTACCAACACATTTGGTTTATTGTCACTTTGGTGTTTATTAACACAATCACCTTGATGTTCAATATAGATATTTATCTATCTCTTTGTACATCTATACACTTTGTTTATCAGGATTATCAGTACCCTTCTTTCGCAATACCTTACAACATCTCACCTTGTTTCACACAGGTATGTTTATTGTTGGGGGAGACTTCAATCTGGCCCTCACCCCCTCACTGAATACCTCTTCAGGTTCCTCCACCTTAACGTACAGAGCACTACGTACAAATAAAGCACAGCTTAGCAATCTGACCTTGCACGACACATGGCGCACACTTCACCCCAACACCAAAGATTTTACTTGCCACTTCACAACAAATACACAAGGATTGACTATTTCTTCATAACTCAAACAGACCTAGAGTCCCTTGAGACAGCGACCATAGATCCTATGATTATTTCGGATCATCACCCCATTTCCATTACCATAGCCTTCCCGACAATGCCCACAAGATCAACAATCTGGCGACTTGATAACTCACTCCTTAATGACCCTGAAACTTTAAAGAAACTAAACTCACGCCGATAGCAATATTTTCGCTAGAACTAATCCACTGATACCCACCCAGTGACTTTCTGGACAGCACACAAATGTGTCATCAGAGGTGAACTCATCTCCATCGCCACGCAACGGCAGAAAGCTAGACAAGCACGGATTACAGAATTGTTGGAACTCATTCATTCAAACACAAACAATCATTGGTGGAGCAAATTTTTAATGAGCTATTAAAGGCCGGGGAGGCTCTACTTGAGGAGCTGGGGAAAACGTCCAGACGTAAATACGCACTGACGCAACAAATTTATAACAAATTCAGCAACAAATCGGGGAAACTGCTAGCTAGGGCCCTCCAAACTAAAAAGGCGACCTCAACAATTCACTCCATTTCAGACATCTCAGGCAATAAGATAGCTACCGCTAAAGGCATTGCAGACCAATTTAAACAATTTTACTCTGAACTTTCTAACCTACCCACCCCAACTGTGACAGACTCAACCTCTGTTAGAAAGGAGATGATTATCAGATTCCTAACACAATACAGCCCAAAACCCATTACCTCCAAAGAGGCCGCAGACTTAGATAAACCAATCGCATGGGATTAGTCCATAGAGTCCCTGAAACAACGGAAGACAGACAAATGCCCGGCCCTGACAGCCTGTCATCGGTTACTACAGATCCTTTACAGACACAATCCTCCCATACTTCTTGAAAACCTTTAACTCAAAACAGCACAGACCTCCTTGAAGCTCACATTACTCCGATACTAAAACCGGGTAAAGATACATCCTTGTATAGGAAAAAAAGAGGGGAAAAAACATGCTGTCTACGGATAACAAACAATAGCAGCCAGCACAAACAAAAGGATCAATCTGTGTGTGAATAAACAAAGTGGTAAAGTGCAGCACTAAATATGATAAACGTGAGCACCTGCTACTCAAACATGTATTGATAGCAGAGAGTCACTGTGGTGCATACAACAAATATGAAATATGAATCAAGGTTTAAAAAGAAGATAGTGGGATTGTTTCCAGAAATATGAATCAAATATTGAGAAAAAAGGGGAGAGTGTCGCCTCTTTTAGAATAAAAATCCAAAAAGTAACAAGGTGCCTACATCCCATTTGATATGAAAAATAATGTGACAAAAATAATTTGACGACATTTGGCTGCTTGGGGCCAATGTGTGTCAGTATTTAGGTCGAGGGAAGAGGGGAGGGATTTTGGAAGGGACTTTTCGCGGCACTGATAAAGACAATCTGATAAAAAATATCAATATTTATTTAACAAAAAAGAAAATAAGTATAATACAAAGACAATTTAAGAACAAACCCCACATTTCACAACAGAAAGCAAAAAACAGACTGTGTCTTAATGTAAGGAATCGATGACCTCGACCGGTTTCGCGGTGATTTACCGCTTCTTTAGGAGGAAATTATTTTCTCTTCTAAAAAGTATGCATAAACATATAAATAAACAAGCAGGATATACAATATGTGTATACATTGTGTACAATTCAATACAATGCGTTATATAATGGAGCCGAGCACTCACCCAGGTTGGTCATATGATCAGACGTGGAGCCTGGTATAGGCCTTCCGTGGCGCGTGGAGGGGGATATTTTATTTAGACGGGCTCTATTAAGGTGAGGAGTAGAATAAATCAAATATACAGGGAATGGTCAGTTAATTATTGAGGTGTGGGTCACCAGTGAGTGGAAGGAAATGTGTGTGGGTGACGGAAAAAAGGGGGGAAGGTTGAGGGGGGGAAAGAGAGAGGAAAGAGAGGGATAGGGGTAAGAAAATTGGGGGAGGGAAAAAGGGGGGGTGAGGAAGGGAGAGGTTGTTTGGGGGGGAGGAAGGAAAAAGGGGGGGGGAGAAGGGAAATGGGGGGAGGGGGGGGTTTGAAATTAAAATAAATAAGGTTAGGATTGACGTGGAGGGGGGGAAGGGGGAGGGGAGGGAGGGAAAGAGGAAAAGAGAGGAAAAGGGTGGGGGGAAAAGAAAAGGGGAGAAGGGGAAGGGAGAATAGGGGGAGAAAGAAATGGGGGGGGGGAAACAGGTATTATTGAGGATAAGGGTAAACAATTGGATAATAATATCAAGGGAAGGATGGGAAAGGGAAAGAGAGAGGGAAGGAAAAACAGGGGTAGAGGAGAAAAGAAAGAGGAAGGGGGAAAGGAAGAAGGATCAACGAGGACTAGTGAAGTGGTGCATAAGGTGTCTGGACAAGGGGTAAAAGGGGAAAAAAGGGGGGGGTGTGTAAGGAAGGGGGGGGGGAAACGGGTGTGTGTGGAGTGTGTGGGGTGGAAGAGAGACAGGGGAGGGAAAAGGAAAGGGAGGGGGAAGGGAGGGGAGGGGAAAAGTGGGGGAACAGGGGAGTGGGGGTTTGTTTAAAAAGGGAAAAAAGGGGGGGGGGAGGTGTTGGATAAGGAAGATGGAAGAGGGGGAGAAGGGACGGGGGAATGGAAGGGGCAGTGAGAGGGCTAGTAAGGATCGTAAAGTTGGTGACCTTGATAGGGGAACATCAGCATATACAGGAAGTACATTGTTATATACAGGGATACATGGAAATGGGAAGGTGGTGAATGGGAAAAGCCCATCAACAGACACGTCAGTGAATTAGAAGAATCCATCACCAGGGTGACCAACCAACAATACACACTCCCCAAGGGGTCCTTACCAAGACTGCAGCAAAGGTACGCAGATTACTGGGGCACAGAGAACCGGACAATAATAGCCTTGTGTGTACTATCTCACAATGCCAGGGTAAAGGCAAACATTAGGCACTCGATCCAACTGAGGAGTCCAAAGGAGGGAGTTTTTAGCCATAAAAATGATTAAAGGGTCAGTAGGAAAGGAGCCTTGGTAATTAGGCATAAATCTTACTCACCTAGGCTCAAGAGTGTCCACGTGTGTCCCCAGGGAGAGCATCTGTGCTAACTCACAGAAGCGGCTGTGTCAGCCGCTTTTGTAAGCATCCCTGGACGGCGCGTGACGTCATCGAATTGCGACGCCACCGCCGTCCAACGTCCCACCAATCCCAGCACATGAGTGCATGGGTGTGCAGCTGCTGGCCCAATGGCACGACGCCAGGTCATAGGCTGCAAGCAGAGAGCTCCAATTGGTGCTCTCTGCCGGGGACGACACTCCACGCGCCAATCAAAGGGAAGGAACCAGGTCCAAGGCCCGATCAATCAACCAGGCTGTCAGAGCTCCAGAAAACGCACCATATTATAAACAAAAAATACAAAGACATTTACATTGCATGGACAGCGATAAACAAGATCAGTACTAAATACATATAAATGGCGGGGGATTAGTCCACCACAATGCTTGGCTATTGATTCAGAGTTCAAGGTTAATTATTGCCAAGACGGGGTGCTGGAATAGCATCAGACATTTACCCTTTAGTGTCCATATATGTGTATATATTGAGGCAAAATAAAGCCTCCAAATTGATGCCACAACCTATTTAAAGATGGATGGCAATTAGGACATCAACAAGGGAAGGCAAGGAAGAGGGAGGGGGGAAAGGGAAGGGGGGCGGGGAAAGAAAGGGGGGGGTAGAGGGTAGAGGGAAGGGACATAAGGGATCAGGAGAAGAGGGGGGAAGGGGGCAAGGGGAGGGGGGGGAAGGGGGGGGGGGTTTATGGAGACTGGGAGAGGATCCATTATTGGATTATTGATGTTAGCGTAAAAAGGATTTGTAGGAATTCATTTCATTTAATCCTGGGAATGTCGTGGCATCGAGATGCTCGATCCACAGACATTCTTTTTGTAAAATGGTCCTATTCCAGTCTCCCCCCCGTGGGTGTTGTGGAATTATTTCCAAAATAAAAAACCTTACAACAGAGAGATCATATCTGTGCTATAGTCCAATGTGACGCCCTACTGTTAGTTTCCCTACATTTGAATCATAAAGGTGATCACCCATACGTTGCCGAAATTCTCTAAAAGTCTTGCCTATATAAAAGGCTCCACAGATACAAATCATAAGATAAACAATACCCTTTGTGCCACAATTGGCAAGGAAGGGGGGGTAAAAATCTTCACCATTGGGTAACAAGAAATGTTCACCTTCCATCACCCACGGGCATCTTGGGCAATTGCCACATTTATAGGTGCCCCTGGGTGATGTATGTGTTGTATGTTCTGTGGTATAGTGACTCTTGGTCAATCGGTCGCGCAGTGAGTGGGCCCGGCGGAACACCATTTCAGGTTGTTGTTTGACATATTTTTTCAGAATATTATTTTCAGCGAGGATGTGCCAATTAGCTTGCAATATATTGCGCAATTCATTATGGTGTGCAGAGTACGTTGTAATGAATCGTACTGACTCATGTGTGCGTTTTTTTATATTTTTTGAGGGATCATACAGCAGGGAGTGTCTAGGTCGAAGGCACGCCCTGTTGTAGGCCCTTTTTAAATTAGTGTGGGTATAGCCACGGGCAAGGAGGCAGTCTCGTAGTTCGTCCGCCTGTCTTTTAAAGTCTGTTGATATCGTACAGTTTCTCCGCAACCGTAAGTATTGGGCGAATGGGATACTTCGAATAAGAGGTTTAGGGTGGGCACTGGAGGCATATAGAAGGGTGTTACCCGCTGTTGGTTTTCTATAGAGATCGGTATATAATGTGCCGTCAGCCTGTTTGATGACCGTCAGGTCCAAAAAGGGGACCTGGCTTTCATCAAACACCACCGTAAACTTTAAATTAAACTCGTTGATGTTGAGTATCTGTACAAACTCAAGTAGAGATTCACTTGAACCTGTCCAAATAATGAACAGGTCGTCTATGAATCGATACCACACCAGTATCTTGTCCATGAATCTACTGTATAGTTCACTTGCATTCAAAAAACGTTCCCACGCACCTAGATATAGGTTTGCGTAGGCTGGGGCACAGGAGGTGCCCATAGCCACGCCCTGGGTTTGTAAAAACAGTTGGTCATTAAAAATAAAATGATTTTTGGTCAAAATAAACAATAACAACTGTAAAACAAAATTCACTAAAGGCCAGGAAGTGTTCTCCTGTTCGTAGAGGAAAGAGCCAGCCATCCTGACGCCCTGCTCGTGGGGGATGCTCGAGTACAAGGCCTCTACATCCAAGGCCACGAGCAGGGCGTCAGGAAGGACTTGGATTCCCTCAATGTGTCTTAACAGATCCGAAGTGTCTCTAATAAAGGACGGAAGACTGGTCACATGTGGCATAAGAAAGGCATCGACAAACCTACTAGCATGATCTGTAAGCGAGTCGATGCCTGAGACAATCGGTCGTCCAGGAGGCTTTTGTAAACTTTTGTGGGTTTTTGGGAGGGCATAGAAGGTAGGAAGGCGAGGAAATTTGGGGACAAGATACTCAAGGGTGTCCTTCTCTATTAGGCCTTGATGGTAGGCCTCAAAACAAATTGTCTTAAGTTCAAGGGAGAAGGAGTCAATAAGGGTAGGGGAAATACGACAATACCAATGGTGGTTGTTTAATATGGATAGGCACATCTCCTGATAGAATGAATGTGTCATCAAAACAATGTTCCCCCCCTTATCTGATTGTTTAATCACGATTTTGGGGTTCTTTTGTAAGGTTTTCAGGGCTTTAGTTTGATTCTCAGTTAGGTTTGGAGTGGCCTTCTGCCATTCCTGATGTTTAAGGTCACGTATTGTGGCCTGTACGAAGGACCAGATTGAGGGACAGGTCATTAAATCCGGAAACTTCCTAGACGGAAGACAGAATAATTTGGAGGAGGAAAGAGGGGGAGGACATAAGGATGGAGGCTCCTGGGATGGGCTGGAATCTGGAGCAGGAGAAGGCTCCATTTCTTCTGGGTTACTCTCATCGTAAAGGAGCATGAGATCGCGGAGCGCACGGAACTCAGCCACTGTGAATTTCTTGGTGCACTCCGTGAGCTCATGCTCCAACCTCACACGAGTTCGATCATTATCAAAAATTAATTTATATGTCAAATTACGAGCAAAGAGGTACAAGTCTTTAATTGTGTGTGTTACTTTAAGGGGGTCGAGTGGGCAAAAGCCCAACCCTAGTTGTAAGACTGAAGACTGATCCTCAGATAGTGCATAGGGGGTGAGATTGATGATATTCAATTGATTATTTTGAGGGGAGTGGGTTGTAGTGGAGTTGGCAAGGTTTGGGTGGGTTTTAGGACGAAAGTGTCCAGGTTTCCTTGTTGTTTCTTTAGGTCTAAAAAAATAGTCTCGTCACTGATTTTTGTATATCTGTTGGTCATTAGGGCAGTATTCAATACCTTGGGAATAGCACCATGTAATGACGTGGATATTGCTAGATTTTCTGTGGGTAGATTAGTATCGACTAGGTCACCTGCTGTGGGTACACGCTTTTGAGTACTTTTCAGGGCTTTTTTATCTTTTTTAGTTAGGGGTGGCTGGGGAGGTGTGGCTCCACCATATCTCAACCTCTTACGGGTGGAAATAGTCCCTGGAGTACTCGGAAATCGTGTACCACTAGTCTGGGAGGCCATTGAAGAAATTGATGAGTCAGACTCTACTTCAGTATTAGGATTGCCAGGGTGTCTATTACGGTTAGGGTTTCTCCTACCGGTTGGGCCAGAGGCCCACTTATAGGCATATCCCTCAGTATAGGCGGTCTTGTCTTTGTTGAACTTGGTCTGTTTTTGGCAGATAATGTCTTTGTTTAGGGTTTCCAAACGCAGTTTTAATTCTTTCCACTTATCAGCGAAAACTTGATTGCCGTTTAAGTGTGAAGATTGTATGTTCATGCCTTCAATTTCTTTGTCCAAGGTTATCATATCTTGGGTGTATTGTGTCACTAAAGTTTTTATAAGTTCAGTGCTACAGTTCAAAAGGGTCTTTTCCCAATTCTTTTTAAATTCAGGTGTAGGATCTTTTATGGTAGGGAAAATTTGTACCCGTAGCCCAATAGGGCAAATATTTTCCAACAGATATCGCCTAAAAAATTCTATATGCCAATATAAGTGTGACTTTCGTTTAAGAAGAGCATACATTTTCAAAAAATACGTTTTTAAATCATTTTCAAGTTTATGCGTATTAAGGCAAGATGTTTGAATAGTTGACATGAAACCAGTCCAATCAGTGCCGAGAACCTCCATCATAAGATTAGGAGAGGGGGGGGGGGAAGGGGAGATCCAGTCTGGGCAAAAGGCCAAAAAACTCAATAGTATAGCCAAGCGATCACTTTACAGAGTGATGGGGTATGGTAATTAGAATTTAGAGGCACTCAAAGGGTAAGCAGAGTCCTGCTCCAGGGTAAAGAGACAGGAGTTGGGGAAGGGGAAGGGGAAAGGGGAAGGAAGAGGAGCCCTGCTTATGAGAAACGGGTGTGTTATCCACCCAATTGATAATTGAGAAAAAAGGGGAGAGTGTCGCCTCTTTTAGAATAAAAATACAAAAAGTAACAAGGTGCCTACATCCCATTTGATATGAAAAATAATGTGACAAAAATAATTTGACGACATTTGGCTGCTTGGGGCCAATGTGTGTCAGTATTTAGGTCGAGGGAAGAGGGGAGGGATTTTGGAAGGGACTTTTCGCGGCACTGATAAAGACAATCTGATAAAAAATATCAATATTTATTTAACAAAAAAGAAAATAAGTATAATACAAAGACAATTTAAGAACAAACCCCACATTTCACAACAGAAAGCAAAAAACAGACTGTGTCTTAATGTAAGGAATCGATGACCTCGACCGGTTTCGCGGTGATTTACCGCTTCTTCAGGAGGAAATTCTTTTCTCTTCTAAAAAGTATGCATAAACATATAAATAAACAAGCAGGATATACAATATGTGTATACATTGTGTACAATTCAATACAATGCGTTATATAATGGAGCGGAGCACTCACCCAGGTTGGTCATATGATCAGACGTGGAGCCTGGTATAGGCCTTCCGTGGCGCGTGGAGGGGGATATTTTATTTAGACGGGCTCTATTAAAGCGGATCTCCACTCTAAAGTGGAGTCCCGCTGATCGGAACCCTCCCCCCCTCCGGTGTCACATTTGACACCTTTCAGGGGGGAGGGGGGTGCAGATACCTGTCTACAGACAGGTATCTGCACCCACTTCCGGCCCTACGATACGGGCAAAGGACGGGTTTTTCCTCCGCTTCCCATCGCCCCCCCCGTTGTATGCTGGGAACACTCGGCTCCCAGCACACAGCGGGAGCCAATCGGCGGGCGCAGCGCGACTCGCGCATGCGCCGTAGGGAACCGGGCAGTGAAGCCGGAGCGCTTCACTTCCTGGTTCCCTCACCGTGGATGGAGGGGGGAGCAGCAGGGTGACGAGCGATCGGCTCGTCATCTGCTGCGATCACCGCTGGACTCCAGGACAGGTAAGTGTCCTTATATTAAAAGTCAGCAGCTGCAGTATTTGTAGCTGCTTGCTTTTAATATAGTTTTTTAGTGGCACATCCGCTTTAAGGTGAGGAGTAGAATAAATCAAATATACAGGGAATGGTCAGTTAATTATTGAGGTGTGGGTCACCAGTGAGTGGAAGGAAATGTGTGTGGGTGACGGAAAAAAGGGGGGAAGGTTGAGGGGGGGAAAGAGAGAGGAAAGAGAGGGATAGTTGTAAGAAAATTGGGGGAGGGAAAAAGGGGGGGTGAGGAATGGAGAGGTTGTTTGGGGGGGAGAAAGGAAAAAGGGGGGGGAGAAGGGAAATGGGGGGAGGGGGGTGGGTTTGAAATTAAAATAAATAAGGTTAGGATTGACGTGGAAGGGGGGAAGGGGGAGGGGAGGGAGGGAAAGAGGAAAAGAGAGGAAAAGGGTGGGGGGAAACCCCCCCTTTCCCCCCCTCCCCTTGCCCCCTTCCCCCCTCTTCTCCTGATCCCTTATGTCCCTTCCCTCTACCCTCTACCCCCCCTTTCTTTCCCTGCCCCCCTTCCCTTCCCCCCCCCTCTTCCTTGCCTTCCCTTGTTGATGTCCTAATTGCCATCCATCTTTAAATAGGTTGTGGCATCAATTTGGAGGCTTTATTTTGCCTCAATATATACACATATATGGACACTAAAGGGTAAATGTCTGATGCTATTCCAGCACCCCGTCTTGGCAATAATTAACCTTGAACTCTGAATCAATAGCCAAGCATTGTGGTGGACTAATCCCCCGCCATTTATATGTATTTAGTACTGATCTTGTTTATCGCTGTCCATGCAATGTAAATGTCTTTGTATTTTTTGTTTATAATACGGTGCGTTTTCTGGAGCTCTGACAGCCTGGTTGATTGATCGGGCCTTGGACCTGGTTCCTTCCCTTTGATTGGCGCGCGGAGTGTCGTCCCCGGCAGAGAGCACCAATTGGAGCTCTCTGCTTGCAGCCTATGACCTGGCGTCGTGCCATTGGGCCAGCAGCTGCACACCCATGCACTCATGTGCTGGGATTGGTGGGACGTTGGACGGCGGCGGCTTCGCAATTCGATGACATCACGCGCCGTCCAGGGATGCTTACAAAAGCGGCTGACACAGCCGCTTCTGTGAGTTAGCACGGATGCTCTCCCTGGGGACACACGTGGACACTCTTGAGCCTAGGTGAGTAAGATTTATGCCTAATTACCAAGGCTCCTTTCCTACTGACCCTTTAATCATTTTTATGGCTAAAAACTCCCTCCTTTGGACTCCTCAGTTGGATCGAGTGCCTAATGTTTGCCTTTACCCTGGCATTGTGAGATAGTACACACAAGGCTATTATTGTCCGGTTCTCTGTGCCCCAGTAATCTGCGTACCTTTGCTGCAGTCTTGGTAAGGACCCCTTGGGGAGTGTGTATTGTTGGTTGGTCACCCTGGTGATGGATTCTTCTAATTCACTGACGTGTCTGTTGATGGGCTTTTCCCATTCACCACCTTCCCATTTCCATGTATCCCTGTATATAACAATGCACTTCCTGTATATGCTGATGTTCCCCTATCAAGGTCACCAACTTTACGATCCTTACTAGCCCTCTCACTGCCCCTTCCATTCCCCCGTCCCTTCTCCCCTCCTCCATCTTCCTTATCCAACACCTCCCCCCCCCCCTTTTTTCCCCTTTTAAACAAACCCCCACTCCCCTGTTCCCCCACTTTTCCCCTCCCCTCCCTTCCCCCTCCCTTTCCTTTTCCCTCCCCTGTCCCTCTTCCACCCCACACACTCCACACACACCCGTTTCCCCCCCCCCCTTCCTTACACCCCCCCCTTTTTTCCCCTCTTACCCCTTGTCCAGACACCTTATGCACCACTTCACTAGTCCTCGTTGATCCTTCTTCCTTTCCCCCTTCCTCTTTCTTTTCTCCTCTACCCCTGTTTTTCCTTCCCTCTCTCTTTCCCTTTCCCATCCTTCCCTTGATATTATTATCCAATTGTTTACCCTTATCATCAATAATACCTGTTTCCCCCCCCCATTTCTTTCTCCCCCTATTCTCCCTTCCCCTTCTCCTCTTTTCTTTTCCCCCCACCCTTTTCCTCTCTTTTCCTCTTTCCCTCCCTCCCCTCCCCCTTCCCCCCTTCCACGTCAATCCTAACCTTATTTATTTTAATTTCAACCCCCCCCCCCCCATTTCCCTTCTCCCCCCCCTTTTTCCTTCCTCCCCCCCAAACAACCTCTCCCTTCCTCACCCCCCCTTTTTCCCTCCCCCAATTTTCTTACAACTATCCCTCTCTTTCCTCTCTCTTTCCCCCCCTCAACCTTCCCCCCTTCCCTTCCGTCACCCACACACATTTCCTTCCACTCACTGGTGACCCACACCTCAATAATTAACTGACCATTCCCTGTATATTTGATTTATTCTACTCCTCACCTTAATAGAGCCCGTCTAAATAAAATATCCCCCTCCACGCGCCACGGAAGGCCTATACCAGGCTCCACGTCTGATCATATGACCAACCTGGGTGAGTGCTCGGCTCCATTATATAACGCATTGTATTGAATTGTACACAATGTATACACATATTGTATATCCTGCTTGTTTATTTATATGTTTATGCATACTTTTTAGAAGAGAAAAGAATTTCCTCCTGAAGAAGCGGTAAATCACCGCGAAACCGGTCGAGGTCATCGATTCCTTACATTAAGACACAGTCTGTTTTTTGCTTTCTGTTGTGAAATGTGGGGTTTGTTCTTAAATTGTCTTTGTATTATACTTATTTTCTTTTTTGTTAAATAAATATTGATATTTTTTATCAGATTGTCTTTATCAGTGCCGCGAAAAGTCCCTTCCAAAATCCCTCCCCTCTTCCCTCGACCTAAATACTGACACACATTGGCCCCAAGCAGCCAAATGTCGTCAAATTATTTTTGTCACATTATTTTTCATATCAAATGGGATGTAGGCACCTTGTTACTTTTTGTATTTTTATTCTAAAAGAGGCGACACTCTCCCCTTTTTTCTCAATTATCAATTGGGTGGATAACACACCCGTTTCTCATAAGCAGGGCTCCTCTTCCTTCCCCTTTCCCCTTCCCCTTCCCCAACTCCTGTCTCTTTACCCTGGAGCAGGACTCTGCTTACCCTTTGAGTGCCTCTAAATTCTAAATACCATACCCCATCACTCTGTAAAGTGATCGCTTGGCTATACTATTGAGTTTTTTGGCCTTTTGCCCAGACTGGATCTCCCCTTTCCCCCCCCCCCCCTCTCCTAATCTTATGATGGAGGTTCTCGGCACTGATTGGACTGGTTTCATGTCAACTATTCAAACATCTTGCCTTAATACGCATAAACTTGAAAATGATTTAAAAACGTATTTTTTGAAAATGTATGCTCTTCTTAAACGAAAGTCACACTTATATTGGCATATAGAATTTTTTAGGCGATATCTGTTGGAAAATATTTGCCCTATTGGGCTACGGGTACAAATTTTCCCTACCATAAAAGATCCTACAAAAAAGGGTGATTATACTGCGCTGCTTAAAACACACTAATTAATAAGACCAGCTGCTCACACTGCTAACAAAGACGCATTAGCTGGAACAAACAGAAACAAAATTGTGTAGCGCTATGGCAAATTAATATCTATAATGGTAGTTCCTCATGGGAACAATGGGAACATAAATAAAGTAACAAATGCAATAAAAAAAGTTCTCGTGAAAGATAAAGTCCAATGGTTGTAAACACAAAGTCCATATATCTGTAGACACCACGTGCAAAATGAGGGAACTTGATTAGAATCCCATCGAGACAAATTGTGTAGTGAGTGATCACCGCCACCAGTGGTAGTAAATGGAGGCTTACCGAAGATGGTGGACCTGAAATGACGTACGTCAATCAAGTCATAACAAGCTTCAAGTACCAGACAGGGTACACAAAGTAGCAATCACCAAGAAACTTGCTAGAAGTAATCAATCAGTGTATGATCATAAATGGATAACCTTGGATCTTTGCAGCTCAGCAAGGGGTTAAATAGTTGAAAGAAAATGGAAAGAGAAGGGCCACATAGTGTAAACCGGTATAAAACTGGGTATTTATTGTAAAAAGATAGCAAGTGCACTCACATGTATCTGGATAAAACTCGCATATTCTATAGTATGAGGCGGCAGTGGAGGCGACCCGACGGCGTTTCGTGTTATTCACACATCATCTGGGGTGTCTCTCCACTAAAGCCTCAGTGTATATATAATGATCATAAACCTCATACCTCCAATCAGAAGGATTGTGGCATCCCATCCACCTGTGTGCAACAATCAGGATCCATTACTTCCTGGTATAGGAGATGGCAAATAAGCGTGTGTTCCAAGCCTCAATATCAAAACCTATGGAAATCCACATGGAAGACCTGACAGGAAGTGATCTGTGTGTTCCAAGCCTCAATATCAAAACCCTATGGAAATCCACATGGAAGACCTGACAGGAAGTGATCCGTCAGACCAAGACCTGACAGGAAGTGATCCATGTGTTCCAAGCCTCAATATCAAACCCTATGGAAATCCATATGGAAGACCTGACAGGAAGTGATCCGTCAGACCAATCCCAATCACGTGACATTGGTAACCCGGATGTTTGCTAGTAGACCGATGGCCAATAGCCGTGCGTTCTAAAGCGTCTGGGCATGCACAGACCGCATCATTAGACATCGGGACACAATGTGTTCCGTGTCTTGACGCCAAAGTCACGTGTAGGCGGAATATGTGTGGGTTATAAATTAATATATGGGCGAGCTGACTGCTTAGTATGACGCCACAGCCATGCGTCATGCGTTCCAGGCGCACGACGCATGCGCAACGTGCGTTCCAGGCGCGCACCAGCTACGCGCATTCCAAGCGCGCAACGTGCGTTCCAGGCGCGCAACGTGCGTTCCAGGCGCGCAACAGCTGCGTCAGTAGACGCTGATCACACAAGCCAACCCCGATGTCAATCAGGAATAATACATGACATCAAATATGTTAAACAGGAATGATTGGTGGGATGACGGTATTTTATAAAAAAACAGGGGAAATGCAGATGACTGCCAGATGCCTCCAGCAATTATAGCAAAAATAGAAATTAAAAATTAAAAATTAAATGGACCCAATTATGAATCCGGATAAAACGGCCATACCTATATATATCCAAAAAACATGTGTTAAGTGTAATTGGATACGAAAAAAAACCTCTTAATACGTGATTATGTACAGAAGACATAAAAACATATTTGGATATAACACAGAAGTATTAAAGCAACAGTCTAGTCAAAAAACAATGTGAAAAGTGTGATCATGAGTATTGCACACAGGTAAGAGGAGCTACCATTCACAACAAAGTCACAAAGTCAATTGAGATCTACTTTAAATAATTTAAATGCACATTTGAAGAAAGAAAAAAATGAAAATAAAATAAAAATGAAAATAAAAATAGAAATAAAAATAAATAAAATAATGAATAAATGAATAGAACAAAAGAATTCCTACGACTGATTAATAAAAGCGTTGATGTCCCACTCTACATTCAAGCCAAGTGGGACATGCGTTTGGAGCTCAAAAATCCAGTAAACTTCAAGGCGCGATACCCCTCTGGTCATGGCACCACCTCTCCAAGGGGGCGTGTACTTGTCAATGATGGTGAATTGTGTCCCACTGGGGTCTCTGTGGTGAAACTGTTTGTAATGCCGGGGTACTGGATGTTTAGTATCACCCCCTTTAATTAGGGCAATATGTTCTCCCACCCTTATTGCAAATGTGCGGATGGTACGTCCCACATATTGTTTGCCGCAAGGGCAAGTGATTAAATATACAATATGCTTAGTATCGCATGTGCAAAAAGGTCTGATGTTATACTGTTTGGATGTAACTGTGGATGCAAATTGGGTGATTTTGCGTTTACCCAACGCATTATGCTGGCATACTATACACCTCTTGCAGGGATAGAAGCCAATCATGTTATGAAAAAACGAGGTTTTTATGGGTGGATTGATTATGTTAGAGGCGACAAGGCTCTGTAAAGAGGGGACGCCCCTAAATATCACTTTTGCCTGTTCAGGCAAAACTGGACCCAAAACATTGTCTCCTCTCAGGACATTCCAATGTTTATTGATTATGGTTTTGACCTGTCTGTACTGCGTTGAAAAAGAAGTGAGCATTGCAAACTTAAAAGCACTATCTGGTTCGCGTTTGGGTTTAACTGATACCAATGATTTTCTACTTAATGATAGAACGCGTTGGATTTCACAGTCAACGTCAACAACGGGATATCCCTTATCCACAAACCGTGTTTTTAAAAGGTCTGCCTGTGCTAGGTAAGTGTCGTTATCGCTACAATTCCTGCGTAATCGGAGGAACTGGCTACGAGGTACAGAGCGTAGCCAGGAGGGATGATGACAACTTCCCATAGGGATATACCCATTCCGATCGGTGGATTTGAAATAAGTCTTAAACTTAAACTGACAGTCGACAATAGATATTTCCAAATCTAGAAAGTGTACTTTACTGGTGCTATGCTCATAGGTCAAAGAAATACCACGATCATTGGAATTCAGAACTCCAAAGAACTCTATCAAAGATTCCGGAGTGCCTTTCCATAGGAGGAGGATGTCGTCTATATATCTCGCCCAAACGACCAAGGATGGGTCACTAAGGGCATAGACGACATCCTCCTCCCATTTAGCCATAAACAAGTTCGCCAAACTAGGGGCGAACTTAGCGCCCATGGCTACTCCCCGTTTTTGCAAATAATATTTGTCATTAAACCAAAAATAATTTTTACTAGTGGCGAACTCTAATAGTTCGATCAAATAGTCACACTGGAATGGGGCCAATGAATGTTCTTTGTCCAGATAATGCTGGACCGCATTGATTCCTAATCCATGTGGTATGTTGGTATACAATGAGGCTTATAAATCTCGTTCTGTCTTTAAATGGCAGAAAAACCTTACATCAATTACCCCCATGGATACCGCACCTACTGTTATGTTAGGACCTCCAACTATCCCTCTGAGCAGTACACACACTGTTGGTGTGGGGTCCAGTACATCTACGGGCCCTAGCACATTCCCTCAGCCCCAGAGGACTCATTCGGGCCCTTCTACTCCTAGTGGCCCATCTCGGGGCAGAGGTAACACCAAAGGGAAGAAGGGTGGTAGGGGACATTCTAGAGGTACCTCCCAACATACTGGATCTTATTTTTATTATCCTGAGCAAGGGAGACATCCTACAAGTACCCCTGTAGTTCCATATGGCGAACGCCATGAGAACTACCATTATCCTTATAGTATTCCTTCAGTCCCTGTGCATAATAGATTCTCTCCTCTCAGAGATCAACGTTCATACGACCAACATCGTATGAGAGATGATTATGCACAGTCCCCTCATTATTATAATCAAAGGGACCACCATGGAGGACAGGGTTTTCGCGAGGACCACCCTCCTCGCGGAAAAGGCCTAAATCCAAGAGAGGATGTAGAGGAGGATACAGGATACAGAAAAGGAAAGAGACAAAGGGTCTAAGCGGCCAGGGTATTTTTAATTTGAGCACAGCCATACTTACCCCTGCTGAACAATCGGTTTTGGACAAGGGCCTTAAATTCGCCCCCCCCAAAGAAATTAAACAAATTTAACACATTCATTGATATACAGAAGTATATCAGAAAAATTAATATACAAAGGTATATGCTGTCCAACACACATAAGTTTGAGGACCGTGCAGCTACTTCAGGCACAGTTCATTCCGGGTTGGCCAACCCGTCTTTGTTTAATCCATCTGTGCCCGTAGCTCCAGCAGTAAAAGTTTTTAAGGAACTGGTCTTAACAGACCTGTCCAAACTTAGTATAAAACGATCATGCCAACATCCTTTGCCATCCGCTGGAGTTAAAACGCTATGTGAGAATAAAAATCTCGTCATACGCCCAGCTGACAAAGGTGGTGGTATTGTCATCTTGGACAAAGTACAGTATGAAACTGAAATGTTTCGGATCCTGGGTGAACCAGATACATATGTGGAGATAGCCAATAATCCCACATATGTTTTTAAGAAACAACTACAAACTCTGGTCACCAAAGGTACGGAACTCAAAATCCTTAATAATAAAGAAAGTGCATATTTGGTTCCAAAAGTCCCCCGAATTCCTACGATTTATTTTCTGCCGAAAATACACAAAGATTCCATTAATCCACCGGGCCGACCTATCGTGAGTGGTATCGACTCCGTTACCTCACGTATAGGTCGGTACAACGATCATTATCTCCAGCCTCTTGTAAGGAAAACACCATCATATTTGAAGGATACGGGCGACACCATCCGCCTACTCGAGAATCTGGAGCTACAGGATGGCTACATCATGGCCACTGCAGATGTAGCCTCATTGTATACCAACATACCACATGGATTAGGAATCAATGCGGTCCAGCATTATCTGGACAAAGAACATTCATTGGCCCCATTCCAGTGTGACTATTTGATCGAACTATTAGAGTTCGCCACTAGTAAAAATTATTTTTGGTTTAATGACAAATATTATTTGCAAAAACGGGGAGTAGCCATGGGCGCTAAGTTCGCCCCTAGTTTGGCGAACTTGTTTATGGCTAAATGGGAGGAGGATGTCGTCTATGCCCTTAGTGACCCATCCTTGGTCGTTTGGGCGAGATATATAGACGACATCCTCCTCCTATGGAAAGGCACTCCGGAATCTTTGATAGAGTTCTTTGGAGTTCTGAATTCCAATGATCGTGGTATTTCTTTGACCTATGAGCATAGCACCAGTAAAGTACACTTTCTAGATTTGGAAATATCTATTGTCGACTGTCAGTTTAAGTTTAAGACTTATTTCAAATCCACCGATCGGAATGGGTATATCCCTATGGGAAGTTGTCATCATCCCTCCTGGCTACGCTCTGTACCTCGTAGCCAGTTCCTCCGATTACGCAGGAATTGTAGCGATAACGACACTTACCTAGCACAGGCAGACCTTTTAAAAACACGGTTTGTGGATAAGGGATATCCCGTTGTTGACGTTGACTGTGAAATCCAACGCGTTCTATCATTAAGTAGAAAATCATTGGTATCAGTTAAACCCAAACGCGAACCAGATAGTGCTTTTAAGTTTGCAATGCTCACTTCTTTTTCAACGCAGTACAGACAGGTCAAAACCATAATCAATAAACATTGGAATGTCCTGAGAGGAGACAATGTTTTGGGTCCAGTTTTGCCTGAACAGGCAAAAGTGATATTTAGGGGCGTCCCCTCTTTACAGAGCCTTGTCGCCTCTAACATAATCAATCCACCCATAAAAACCTTGTTTTTTCATAACATGATTGGCTTCTATCCCTGCAAGAGGTGTATAGTATGCCAGCATAATGCGTTGGGTAAACGCAAAATCACCCAATTTGCATCCACAGTTACATCCAAACAGTATAACATCAGACCTTTTTGCACATGCGATACTAAGCATATTGTATATTTAATCACTTGCCCTTGCGGCAAACAATATGTGGGACGTACCATCCGCACATTTGCAATAAGGGTGGGAGAACATATTGCCCTAATTAAAGGGGGTGATACTAAACATCCAGTACCCCGGCATTACAAACAGTTTCACCACAGAGACCCCAGTGGGACACAATTCACCATCATTGACAAGTACACGCCCCCTTGGAGAGGTGGTGCCATGACCAGAGGGGTATCGCGCCTTGAAGTTTACTGGATTTTTGAGCTCCAAACGCATGTCCCACTTGGCTTGAATGTAGAGTGGGACATCAACGCTTTTATTAATCAGTCGTAGGAATTCTTTTGTTCTATTCATTTATTCATTATTTTATTTATTTTTATTTCTATTTTTATTTTCATTTTTATTTTATTTTCATTTTTTTCTTTCTTCAAATGTGCATTTAAATTATTTAAAGTAGATCTCAATTGACTTTGTGACTTTGTTGTGAATGGTAGCTCCTCTTACCTGTGTGCAATACTCATGATCACACTTTTCACATTGTTTTTTGACTAGACTGTTGCTTTAATACTTCTGTGTTATATCCAAATATGTTTTTATGTCTTCTGTACATAATCACGTATTAAGAGGTTTTTTTTCGTATCCAATTACACTTAACACATGTTTTTTGGATATATATAGGTATGGCCGTTTTATCCGGATTCATAATTGGGTCCATTTAATTTTTAAT
This sequence comes from Rana temporaria, assembly GCF_905171775.1. Lineage (NCBI taxonomy): Eukaryota > Metazoa > Chordata > Amphibia > Anura > Ranidae > Rana > Rana temporaria. Next base: position 110,075,673 of record NC_053495.1, on the reverse strand, counting down.
TTTTAATTTCTATTTTTGCTATAATTGCTGGAGGCATCTGGCAGTCATCTGCATTTCCCCTGTTTTTTTATAAAATACCGTCATCCCACCAATCATTCCTGTTTAACATATTTGATGTCATGTATTATTCCTGATTGACATCGGGGTTGGCTTGTGTGATCAGCGTCTACTGACGCAGCTGTTGCGCGCCTGGAACGCACGTTGCGCGCCTGGAACGCACGTTGCGCGCTTGGAATGCGCGTAGCTGGTGCGCGCCTGGAACGCACGTTGCGCATGCGTCGTGCGCCTGGAACGCATGACGCATGGCTGTGGCGTCATACTAAGCAGTCAGCTCGCCCATATATTAATTTATAACCCACACATATTCCGCCTACACGTGACTTTGGCGTCAAGACACGGAACACATTGTGTCCCGATGTCTAATGATGCGGTCTGTGCATGCCCAGACGCTTTAGAACGTTTATGATCATACACTGATTGATTACTTCTAGCAAGTTTCTTGGTGATTGCTACTTTGTGTACCCTGTCTGGTACTTGAAGCTTGTTATGACTTGATTGACGTACGTCATTTCAGGTCCACCATCTTCGGTAAGCCTCCATTTACTACCACTGGTGGCGGTGATCACTCACTACACAATTTGTCTCGATGGGATTCTAATCAAGTTCCCTCATTTTGCACGTGGTGTCTACAGATATATGGACTTTGTGTTTACAACCATTGGACTTTATCTTTCACGAGAACTTTTTTTATTGCATTTGTTACTTTATTTATGTTCCCATTGTTCCCATGAGGAACTACCATTATAGATATTAATTTGCCATAGCGCTACACAATTTTGTTTCCATAAAAGATCCTACACCTGAATTTAAAAAGAATTGGGAAAAGACCCTTTTGAACTGTAGCACTGAACTTATAAAAACTTTAGTGACACAATACACCCAAGATATGATAACCTTGGACAAAGAAATTGAAGGCATGAACATACAATCTTCACACTTAAACGGCAATCAAGTTTTCGCTGATAAGTGGAAAGAATTAAAACTGCGTTTGGAAACCCTAAACAAAGACATTATCTGCCAAAAACAGACCAAGTTCAACAAAGACAAGACCGCCTATACTGAGGGATATGCCTATAAGTGGGCCTCTGGCCCAACCGGTAGGAGAAACCCTAACCGTAATAGACACCCTGGCAATCCTAATACTGAAGTAGAGTCTGACTCATCAATTTCTTCAATGGCCTCCCAGACTAGTGGTACACGATTTCCGAGTACTCCAGGGACTATTTCCACCCGTAAGAGGTTGAGATATGGTGGAGCCACACCTCCCCAGCCACCCCTAACTAAAAAAGATAAAAAAGCCCTGAAAAGTACTCAAAAGCGTGTACCCACAGCAGGTGACCTAGTCGATACTAATCTACCCACAGAAAATCTAGCAATATCCACGTCATTACATGGTGCTATTCCCAAGGTATTGAATACTGCCCTAATGACCAACAGATATACAAAAATCAGTGACGAGACTATTTTTTTAGACCTAAAGAAACAACAAGGAAACCTGGACACTTTCGTCCTAAAACCCACCCAAACCTTGCCAACTCCACTACAACCCACTCCCCTCAAAATAATCAATTGAATATCATCAATCTCACCCCCTATGCACTATCTGAGGATCAGTCTTCAGTCTTACAACTAGGGTTGGGCTTTTGCCCACTCGACCCCCTTAAAGTAACGCACATAATTAAAGACTTGTACCTCTTTGCTCGTAATTTGACATATAAATAAATTTTTGATAATGATCGAACTCGTGTGAGGTTGGAGCATGAGCTCGCGGAGTGCACCAAGAAATTCACAGTGGCTGAGTTCCGTGCGCTCCGCGATCTCATGCTCCTTTACGATGAGAGTAACCCAGAAGAAATGGAGCCTTCTCCTGCTCCAGATTCCAGCCCATCCCAGGAGCCTCCATCCTTATGTCCTCCCCCTCTTTCCTCCCCCAAATTATTCCGTCTTCCGTCTAGGAAGTTTCCGGATTTAATGACCTGTCCCTCAATCTGGTCCTTCGTACAGGCCACAATACGTGACCTTAAACGTCAGGAATGGCAGAAGGCCACTCCAAACCTAACTGAGAATCAAACTAAAGCCCTGAAAACCTTACAAAAGAACCCCAAAATCGTGATTAAACAATCAGATAAGGGGGGGAACATTGTTTTGATGACACATTCATTCTATCAGGAGATGTGCCTATCCATATTAAACAACCACCATTGGTATTGTCGTATTTCCCCTACCCTTATTGACTCCTTCTCCCTTGAACTTAAGACAATTTGTTTTGAGGCCTACCATCAAGGCCTAATAGAGAAGGACACCCTTGAGTATCTTGTCCCTAAATTTCCTCGCCTTCCTACCTTCTATGCCCTCCCAAAAACCCACAAAAGTTTACAAAAGCCTCCTGGACGACCGATTGTCTCAGGCATCGACTCGCTTACAGATCATGCTAGTAGGTTTGTCGATGCCTTTCTTATGCCACATGTGACCAGTCTTCCGTCCTTTATTAGAGACACTTCGGATCTGTTAAGACACATTGAGGGAATCCAAGTCCCTCCTGACGCCCTGCTCGTGGCCTTGGATGTAGAGGCCTTGTACTCGAGCATCCCCCACGAGCAGGGCGTCAGGATGGCTGGCTCTTTCCTCTACGAACAGGAGAACACTTCCTGGCCTTTAGTGAATTTTGTTTTACAGTTGTTATTGTTTATTTTGACCAAAAATCATTTTATTTTTAATGACCAACTGTTTTTACAAACCCAGGGCGTGGCTATGGGCACCTCCTGTGCCCCAGCCTACGCAAACCTATATCTAGGTGCGTGGGAACGTTTTTTGAATGCAAGTGAACTATACAGTAGATTCATGGACAAGATACTGGTGTGGTATCGATTCATAGACGACCTGTTCATTATTTGGACAGGTTCAAGTGAATCTCTACTTGAGTTTGTACAGATACTCAACATCAACGAGTTTAATTTAAAGTTTACGGTGGTGTTTGATGAAAGCCAGGTCCCCTTTTTGGACCTGACGGTCATCAAACAGGCTGACGGCACATTATATACCGATCTCTATAGAAAACCAACAGCGGGTAACACCCTTCTATATGCCTCCAGTGCCCACCCTAAACCTCTTATTCGAAGTATCCCATTCGCCCAATACTTACGGTTGCGGAGAAACTGTACGATATCAACAGACTTTAAAAGACAGGCGGACGAACTACGAGACCGCCTCCTTGCCCGTGGCTATACCCACACTAATTTAAAAAGGGCCTACAACAGGGCGTGCCTTCGACCTAGACACTCCCTGCTGTATGATCCCTCAAAAAATATAAAAAAACGCACACATGAGTCAGTACGATTCATTACAACGTACTCTGCACACCATAATGAATTGCGCAATATATTGCAAGCTAATTGGCACATCCTCGCTGAAAATAATATTCTGAAAAAATATGTCAAACAACAACCTGAAATGGTGTTCCGCCGGGCCCACTCACTGCGCGACCGATTGACCAAGAGTCACTATACCACAGAACATACAACACATACATCACCCAGGGGCACCTATAAATGTGGCAATTGCCCAAGATGCCCGTGGGTGATGGAAGGTGAACATTTCTTGTTACCCAATGGTGAAGATTTTTACCCCCCCTTCCTTGCCAATTGTGGCACAAAGGGTATTGTTTATCTTATGATTTGTATCTGTGGAGCCTTTTATATAGGCAAGACTTTTAGAGAATTTCGGCAACGTATGGGTGATCACCTTTATGATTCAAATGTAGGGAAACTAACAACAGTAGGGCGTCACATTGGACTATAGCACAGATATGATCTCTCTGTTGTAAGGTTTTTTATTTTGGAAATAATTCCACAACACCCACGGGGGGAGACTGGAATAGGACCATTTTACAAAAAGAATGTCTGTGGATCGAGCATCTCGATGCCACGACATTCCCAGGATTAAATGAAATGAATTCCTACAAATCCTTTTTACGCTTACATCAATAATCCAATAATGGATCCTCTCCCAGTCTCCATAAACCCCCCCCCCTCCCCTTGCCCCCTTCCCCCCTCTTCTCCTGATCCCTTATGTCCCTTCCCTCTACCCTCTACCCCCCCTTTCTTTCCCCGCCCCCCTTCCCTTCCCCCCCCCCCCTCTTCCTTGCCTTCCCTTGTTAATGTCCTAATTGCCATCCATCTTTAAATAGGTTGTGGCATCAATTTGGAGGCTTTATTTTGCCTCAATATATACACATATATGGACACTAAAGGGTAAATGTCTGATGCTATTCCAGCACCCCGTCTTGGCAATAATTAACCTTGAACTCTGAATCAATAGCCAAGCATTGTGGTGGACTAATCCCCCGCCATTTATATGTATTTAGTACTGATCTTGTTTATCGCTGTCCATGCAATGTAAATGTCTTTGTATTTTTTGTTTATAATACGGTGCGTTTTCTGGAGCTCTGACAGCCTGGTTGATTGATCGGGCCTTGGACCTGGTTCCTTCCCTTTGATTGGCGCGTGGAGTGTCGTCCCCGGCAGAGAGCACCAATTGGAGCTCTCTGCTTGCAGCCTATGACCTGGCGTCGTGCCATTGGGCCAGCAGCTGCACACCCATGCACTCATGTGCTGGGATTGGTGGGACGTTGGACGGCGGCGGCTTCGCAATTCGATGACATCACGCGCCGTCCAGGGATGCTTACAAAAGCGGCTGACACAGCCGCTTCTGTGAGTTAGCACGGATGCTCTCCCTGGGGACACACGTGGACACTCTTGAGCCTAGGTGAGTAAGATTTATGCCTAATTACCAAGGCTCCTTTCCTACTGACCCTTTAATCATTTTTATGGCTAAAAACTCCCTCCTTTGGACTCCTCAGTTGGATCGAGTGCCTAATGGCATTGTGAGATAGTACACACAAGGCTATTATTGTCCGGTTCTCTGTGCCCCAGTAATCTGCGTACCTTTGCTGCAGTCTTGGTAAGGACCCCTTGGGGAGTGTGTATTGTTGGTTGGTCACCCTGGTGATGGATTCTTCTAATTCACTGACGTGTCTGTTGATGGGCTTTTCCCATTCACCACCTTCCCATTTCCATGTATCCCTGTATATAACAATGCACTTCCTGTGTATGCTGATGTTCCCCTATCAAGGTCACCAACTTTACGATCCTTACTAGCCCTCTCACTGCCCCTTCCATTCCCCCGTCCCTTCTCCCCCTCCTCCATCTTCCTTATCCAACACCTCCCCCCCCTTTTTTCCCCTTTTAAACAAACCCCCACTCCCCTGTTCCCCCACTTTTCCCCTCCCCTCCCTTCCCCCTCCCTTTCCTTTTCCCTCCCCTGTCCCTCTTCCACCCCACACACTCCACACACACCCGTTTCCCCCCCCCTTCCTTACACCCCCCCCTTTTTTCCCCTTTTACCCCTTGTCCAGACACTTAATGCACCACTTCACTAGTCCTCGTTGATCCTTCTTCCTTTCCCCCTTCCTCTTTCTTTTCTCCTCTACCCCTGTTTTTCCTTCCCTCTCTCTTTCCCTTTCCCATCCTTCCCTTGATATTATTATCCAATTGTTTACCCTTATCCTCAATAATACCTGTCCCCCCCCCCATTTCTTTCTCCCCCTATTCTCCCTTCCCCTTCTCCCCTTTTCTTTTCCCCCCACCCTTTTCCTCTCTTTTCCTCTTTCTTTCCCTCCCTCCCCTCCCCCTTCCCCCCTTCCACGTCAATCCTAACCTTATTTATTTTAATTTCAACCCCCCCCTCCCCCCATTTCCCTTCTCCCCCCCCCTTTTTCATTCCTCCCCCCCAAACAACCTCTCCCTTCCTCACCCCCCCTTTTTCCCTCCCCCAATTTTCTTACCCCTATCCCTCTCTTTCCTCTCTCTTCCCCCCCCTCAACCTTCCCCCCTTTTTTCCGTCACCCACACACATTTCCTTCCACTCACTGGTGACCCACACCTCAATAATTAACTGACCATTCCCTGTATATTTGATTTATTCTACTCCTCACCTTAATAGAGCCCGTCTAAATAAAATATCCCCCTCCACGCGCCACGGAAGGCCTATACCAGGCTCCACGTCTGATCATATGACCAACCTGGGTGAGTGCTCGGCTCCATTATATAACGCATTGTATTGAATTGTACACAATGTATACACATATTGTATATCCTGCTTGTTTATTTATATGTTTATGCATACTTTTTAGAAGAGAAAAGAATTTCCTCCTGAAGAAGCGGTAAATCACCGCGAAACCGGTCGAGGTCATCGATTCCTTACATTACATTTCTTACATTTCTGTTGTGAAATGTGGGGTTTGTTCTTAAATTGTCTTTGTATTATACTTATTTTCTTTTTTGTTAAATAAATATTGATATTTTTTATCAGATTGTCTTTATCAGTGCCGCAAAAAGTCCCTTCCAAAATCCCTCCCCTCTTCCCTCGACCTAAATACTGACACACATTGGCCCCAAGCAGCCAAATGTTGTCAAATTATTTTTGTCACATTATTTTTCATGAATCAAATATTGTCATTCAATAAAATATATAGTGAACAGTGACACATTTACATATGACGAAAAGTTCTAGTGCATAGTTTATATATAGTCCATAAAGTGTTTCCAGTTGAGGAAGTGACTCTCCAAAGTGAGTAATAATAAAACAGTTGTCTGTAGGTATTCCACAACTGATAAAAAGGAGAGGCTTACCAGATATGTTGAACCCAACTAGGCATATGCCCAAAGAGTCACAGAGCTTTTGGTGTAGCACACCCAGGGGAGGAAAGTATATCAGCATACACAGCTTCCAATGTAGATACTGTATATGAGGTGGGAGACACAATATTGTTGCCAGTAGGGTTCAACCAAAGATGCAGTGACACAGACTCAAAAGTAATTCATCCAAATAATACATTGGTAGAAGTAGAGAAAATAGGCCACATAATGTGATACCATTTCAACAAGGAACATTTATTGTATAAGTAAAAAATGGACACTCACATTTGAGAAGATATTAAAAGCATGTAGATAAAATCAAATGACGCAGTGGCATCAGCAGAGCCTGTCCCAACATTTCATCCTAAAAAGGCATCCTCTGGGGTGCTGGTCCACTGAGGCCACTTCGTATTTATAATAAAAGAGGGTCACCCCTAATGAGAGCCAGCTCTATGGTTGCCGCAATCACAGTCAAATCACTTCCAGTCTCCAAAGATGGCGCCTTGACTTGCACTGCAAGCCTTGTTTTGGTATGTATTGCAACCATTTGAGGCGGGCCAAGCCTCATTTTAATATGCACTGCAAGCCTCGTTTTGGTATGTATTAAAACCATATGATGCGGGCCAAGCCTAATTTTGGTGTGCATTAGGGATGAGCTTCGAGTTCGAGTCGAACTCATGTTCGACCTGAACATTGACTGTTCGCCTGTTTGGCGAACATCGAACAATTTTGGGTGTTTCGCGGCAAATTCGAAAAGCTGCGGAAGACCCTGTTAAAGTATATGGGAGAAATCTAAAGTGATAATTTTAAAGGCTAATATGCAAGTTATTGTCCTAAAAAGTGTTTGGGGACCTGGGTCCTGCCCCAGGGGACATGTATCAATGCAAAAAAAGTTTTAAAAACAGAAGTTTTTTCGGGAGCAGTGATTTTAATAATGCTTAAAGTGAAACAATAAAAACATAAAATGAAATATATTCCTTTAAATTTCATACCGGGGGGTGTATAGTATGTCTGTGAAGCAGCGCATGTTTCCCGTGCTTAGAACTGTCTGTGCACAAAGTGTCATTTCTGAAGGAAAAATAGTAATTTAAAATCACTTGCAGCTATAATGAATTGTCGGCTCCCAGAAATTCAGAGAAAAAGTAATTCATAAAAAAGCATGGGGGTCCCCCCAAATTCAATTACCAGGCCCTTCAGGTCTGGTATGGATATTAAGGGGAACCCCGCCCTCAATTTAAAAAAAAATATGACGTGGGTTCCCCCCAAATATCCATTCCAGACCCTTCAGGTCTGGTGTGGATTTTAAGGGAAACTCCACCCCAAATTTAAAAAAAAAAACGGTGTGGAGTTCCCCCAAAAATCCACACCAGGCCCCTTATCCGAGCATGCAACCTGGCCGGCCGCATGAAAAGAGGGGGGAACGAGAGAGCGCCCCCCCCCCTCCTGAACCGTACCAGGCCACATGCCCTCAACATTGGGAGGATGTTTTGGGGGTCTGCGACCCCTCAAAGCACCATCTCCCCATGTTGATGGGGACAAGGGCCTTATCCCCACAACCCTTGCCCGGTAGTTGTGGGGGTCTGCGGGCGGGGGGCTTATCGGAATCTGGAAAACCCCTTTAACAAAGTGGACCCCCAGATCTCAGGCCCCCCCTATGTGAATTGGTAATGGGGTACATTGTACCTCTACCATTTCACTAAGAAAGTGTAAAGAATTGTAAAAATAAAACACACACACCGTGGAAAAAGTCCTTTATTAAAAAAAAAATTAAAATCCAGCGGTGGTAATCCACTCTCGGTCCCTGCTCCAGCGCTGTTGGTATTCTGCAACGGGTGATCTCCTCTCTGCCGGGGTCCAGCAATGAGAAGATCTCTTCATCCAGGTCCGGGATCCAGAGCGCACGCATCGCCGGCCGCCTGTCTCCACCGGAGACAGCCAGGCGAATGACGTGGCTTGTGTCAGTGACAGCTCTTATATAGGTGAGGCGGGGCCACCCATCACATGACCCCATCGCCCTCTGACGCACCCTCTGACTACGTCACTGGGGAAGCCCAGGCTCTCCCTTGCGTCAGAGGGGGGCGGGGTCACGTGACGGGTGGCCCCGTCTCACCTATATAAGAGCTGTCACTGGCTCAAGCCGGGTCATTCGCCGGGCTGTCTCCAGTGGAGACAGGCGGCCGGCTATGCGGGCGCTCTGGATCCCAGGCCTGAATGAAGAGATCTTCTCATCGCTGGACCCCAGCAGAGAGGAGATCACCCATCGCAGGATACCGACAACATTGGAGCGGGGACCGAGAGTGGATTACCGCTGTATTCTTTAATTTTTTTTTATAAAGGACTTTTTTCACGGTGTGTGTTGTATTTTTACAATTCTTTACACTTTCTGAAATGGTAGAGGTACAATGTACCCCATTACCAATTCACATAGGGGGGGCTGGGATCTGGGGGTCCCCTTTGTCAAAGGGGTCTCCCAGATTTCAATAAGCACCCCACCCGCAGACCCCCACAACCATCGGAAAGGGTTGTGGAGATGAGGACCTTGTCCCCATCAACATGGGGTTTCTCCCAATGTTGAGGGCATGTGGCCTGGTATGGTTCAGGAGGGGGGGGCTCTCTCGTCCCCCCCTCTTTTCCTGCGGCCGGCCAGGTTGCGTGCTCGGATAAGGGGTCTTTTGAGGGAACTCCACGCTTTTTTTTTTTTACATTTGGGGTGGAGTTCCCCCTAAAATCCACACCAGACCTGAAGGGTCTGGAATGAATATTTGGGGGGAACCCCACATCATTTCTTTTTTTAAATTGACGGCGGGGTTCCCCTGAAGGACCTAGTAATTGAATTTGGGGGGACCACAACGCTTTTTTAAAAAAAGAATTATGAATGACTTTTCTCTGAATTACCGGGAGCCGGCAATTCATTATAGCCGCGAGTGATTTTGAATGACTTTTTTTCCTTCAGAAATTACACTGTGTGCAAAGACAGTTCTAAGCATGGGAATCAAGCGCTACTTCACAGGCATACTAAGAACACCCATCATAGGTACGAAATTTAAAGTAATATTTCACTTTTATTGTTTCACTTTAAGCATTATTAAAATCACTGCTCTCGAAAAAAGTCAGTTTTTAAAACTTTTTTTTTGCATTGATACATGTCCCCTGGGGCAGGACCCAGGTCCCCAAACACTTTTTAGGACAATAACTTGCATATTAGCCTTTAAAATTGGCACTTTAGATTTCAAATGTTCGAGTCCCATAAACTTTAACAGGGTTCTAAAGTTCACACAAACTTTTGGTCTGTTCGCAGGTTCTGGTGCAAACCGAACGGGGTGGTGTTCGGCTCATCCCTATTGTGCATTGAAAACCATGTGAGGCGGGCCAAGCCTCTATTTGAAGGTATGGCCAGAAATGTTAATTCGTTCCCATTCACCCTACATGGTAAATAAGGACTGTAAAACGGAAAACAATGTATATTAAACCAACTAAGTATTTGACCTATTGTAATATAAAATTCTCTAAGCAGAAAAGTGGTAATACCCGGAAGTCCCCGTCATGGTCTTGAAACCGGAAGTGTCCCCTATCAGACTTTCATGAAAATATTAGTAGTGTCACGAGCGTGACAAGACATTAATGGGGCCAAATTTTGGTGTATTAATTAAATGGAACTAACTAAATATAACAAAAAAGGGGGGCGTGGCCTGGAGCAGCATGTGAGCAGACGTCTTTGCTAGCAGCTCCGAGATCCCTCTGAACAATCCTGCGCCATCCTGCTAATCTGTCCTTTAAAACTGACTACTAACCTTGCAATTCCCTTGGGGAAGCCCCTGGGATACTTTTCAGGGGATTCTGGTGGATGGGAAAGCGCAAAAAGCAGCCCGCGGCCAGGATGAACATCACCACGCGCTCCGGCCATGATGGCCGCCGCAGCACCGCACCGCTCTCCTCATTGGCATCCACGCCGGAGCTTTTTGCAGAGAGCTTTTTCCCTGAGACGTCTCCCCCACCCTCTCCCGGGACCTCCACTACACCAGCGCTGCCTGCTCCTGGATCACCCAGCGAGGATGGCCTAGAGGACGGCCCGGAACCGGAGCCCACGCTGTTGGAGGTCCTCAAACTCATGAAGGTAAATCACTCTGACACTATGGGGAAGATGGAAGAGCTAAAGCTGGACATTACTATAATGCGCCAGGACATGCATAAGATGCGGGACCGGGTGACAGAGACAGAGCGCCGCATTAGTGATCTGGAAGACACTGTAGGCCCAATCCTTCCTCACATCAAGGACCAGAACACAAAACTCCGGTCATTAGAGGACAAAATGGACGATTTGGAGAATCGTTTACGCAGAAATAACCTGCGCTTGGTGGGCCTTCCTGAACGGGTCGAGGGATCCGACCCGGTTGCTTTCCTGGAGAGTTGGTTCACCCAGGAATTTGGGAAAGACTGCCTGTCCCCCTGCTTTGTTTTGGAGCGGGCCCATAGAGTGCCTGGCAGGCCGCTGCCTGCTGGAGGCCCCCCTCGCACCATGATCATGCGCCTCCTTAACTATAGGGACAGGGACTCTATCCTGCGAGCTGCCCAAATCAAAGGGAGCCTGAAGATCAACAACGCATCGGTGTCCCTCTTCCCCGATTACTCCCCTGCTGTCCGGGCCTCCAGAGCCAAGTACCAACATGTCAAGCAGAAGCTGAGGGAGAAGACCATCCAGTATTCCATGTTATTTCCCGCGACGCTGAGAGTAGTGCACCAGGGCCAGGTGCATTTCTTCCAAACCCCAGCCAACGCTTTGTCCTGGTTCGAATCCCTGCACCAGCCTGGCCGTGTGTCTGACAGGGCACCCGACACCTGATTTTTCTACCCATCTGTTTTGTTTTCCACCCTTTTTTGAGGTTCCCAGGGGTTTTCTCTCCCTTTTTTGGTTCTTTTCTTTTTTTTTTTTTGAATGGGGCACCCCGCTCCACTGGAGAGCTCCTGGGACACAAGGTTTCACATAATTGCTGTGGCAAGAGGACACAGATCTCTAAAGGCAAATTGTGCTGCTACTACTTGCTAATAACTGCTCTGTTTTCTCACATTTGCATTAGCTACTATGCTAATTGACTGCTCCTATTGAGTTTGCTGGCTTGTCTGCGGAAGGCCATGTTCCTAGCATTTACATGCAGTTCGGGGGTAAAGCCAGCCCCTTGTTTCTGGGGTCTGGCAGGGGTTAAGTGTGTTGGGCTGTTGCCCATACTGTGTATGCTTGGGGGTGTGATTGCAGTGTTGTATGAGGTGATGAGTGTGGTGTGTCTGTGTGTGAGTGTTCCTGGCCCTCTCTCTACCCCCACCTATGCCTTGATTGGGAAACTGCTGTTTGATTTGCTTATGTGCTATGTTATTTTCAATGCTTTAACATGTCGGTGATAAGATGTATCTCCTGGAATGTCAGGGGGTTAAACTCAAAATTTAAGAGAGCCTTATTGTTTGACTTCCTCAAGGTGCACAACCCCCATTTACTATGTCTGCAGGAAACGCATCTACTGGGGTCAAAGGTAATGGCACTGAAAAAATGTTGGGTCATGTACGGGTATCACTCCACCTACTCTAGTTATGCACGGGGGGTATCCGTTTTGGTAAGGAAGGGCCTCCCATTTTCCTGTGAGAGGGTGGTGTTGGACCCTAAGGGTCGGTATGTCTTTCTTCAATGCATGGTGCATGCCACACCGCTGTTGTTGGTAGTGGTGTATGCTCCCCCCCTGTCACGGCAGATATCTTTACAGACCTGAGTGTACAATTAGCCACCCTCCCGGTGAGGGCTACTCTTATAGTGGGGGACTTCAATTCGGTGCTCGACCCAGCTCGGGACGCTTGAGGTCCATCCAGTATGACTCTAAGCTGTTTAGCCAGTGGTGCTCCACCTTTGGTTATGTGGATCTATGGAGGCTCAGCCATCCCGGGACCCGGGAATATACATGTCAGTCTCGGACGTACCGTACTCTTTCCAGGTTGGACTATGCATTGGGGACCCCTGACTTGCTTCCCAATATACGGACAGTTTCCCATTTACCCCAGACACTGTCAGATCACTCTGCCCTTTCTATAGAGATGGTGATGGGACACAGGCCCTCCTTTCGGGTGTGGCGGCTCAGTCCTCTCTGGGTCTCCACTCCTGAGTTCCAGGAGCCGGTCCGGCAAGAAATGTCCCACTATTGGGGGGACAATGCTGGTACGGCTTCCTTTGGCCCCACATGGGATGCTTTTAAGGCATCGGTGCGGGGCTCATATATTTCTAATATTGCCCAGCACAGAAGGTCCTCCCGGGCTGCCCTTTTGGCCCTGGAATCCTCCCTGGAGAACGCCAGGGCCCAATATTCTGCGCTCCCCACCCCGGATTCCCACGGGGTCCTGGTGGGGGCGCACAGGGCTCTGGGCCATTACAGGGTGGAGGTGACGCGGAAGCAGCAGTTATATCTGTCGGCCAGGCTCCTGGAACACAGTGGTAAGAATGGTAAGATGCTGGCTTATCTCTCCCGCACGGAATATGTGGATCGGACGATACCTCAGATTCGGTTGCTGGATGGCTCTGTCACTTCGGACCCCTTAGTTATAAACCAAACCTTTCAGACCTTCTATGAGAACCTATATACCCCCCCCCCCCCCCCCCCCCCGGACGAGGTGGATACATTGGGATTCCTTGAATCTCTCCAATTCCCGATCCTGGAAGAATCACACTTAGCGATTCTGGACAAACCCCTTACTGTAGAGGAGGTCACTGAAGCTATTTTTTCACTCCCTCCCAACAAAGCCCCTGGGTTGGACGGCTTACCCGCCGAGTGGTATAAAAATTATGCAGAGGACATGGCGCAGAGGTTGCACTCCTTGTTTGGGCAGGCGCTGCAGGAGGGTGAGCTTCCCTCCTCCATGTGCGAGGCCCTGATAGTGGTGCTCCCTAAGCCCGACAAAGATAAGTTGTTATGTGGGTCGTATCGCCCCATATCCCTATTAAATAGTGACGTAAAGGTGCTCGCCAAAATTCTGGCCCTGAGACTGCAGAAGGTTATTCTTCACCTTATTCATAGGGACCAGGCAGGGTTTATGCCTGGGAGGAGTACGTACGATAACATCCGACGTCTCTACCTACACATTCACATGGCAGAGTCCCTTAAAAGAGGTGGCCTGGTGCTGTCTCTAGACGTGTTGAAGGCTTTTGACACTGTAAACTGGTCCTTCCTGTGGGAGGCCATGCACCGGATGGGCTTCAGTGCCCAATTTATTCGGTGGGTCCGTTTGCTCTATACCAACCCTAGAGCCAGGGTGTGCACTAACAGAGATGTATCTGCTGTTTTCACTCTACAGAGGGGCACCAGGCAGGGCTGCCCGCTTTCGCCGCTCCTGTTCGCTCTGGCCATTGAGCCACTGGCTCTGGCGGTGCGGCAGACGGCGGAGGTGGGTGGCATCTGTTATGGCCCCCTCTCGGAGAAGATCTCTCTCTACGCAGATGATGCCCTAATTTACCTGGATGGCACGGAGCGGTCTTTTGTATCCCTGATGAGCGTGGTGGAGGAGTTCGGAGAGGTCTCTGGGCTAAGGGTGGGGTGGGAAAAGTCGGTGGCATTCCCTATAGGTCCTACACTTGACTACTCTTACCTCTCTAGATCTAAACTCTCCATTCAACCTACTTTTAAATATTTTGGGATTTATATTAATGTGGACATGGCTTCTTTTGAAACTCTTAACGTTACCCTAATCATGTCCCATATGGAGACCAGGCTTAAAACCTGGGCTTCTCTACCACTTAATCTCATAGGCTGTATAAATATCTTTAAGATGATTTACCTACCCAAGTTTTTGTATGTGTTCCGGGCATCCCCGTTTTTTTTATTGAAGAAACTTTTTACAAAAATTGACTCGCTCCTGTTCACTTTTCTGTGGCAGGGGTCAAGCCCACGGATTGCCAGGGCCTCTCTCCAGGCTGCGAAGCTGGATGGGGGTCTGGCGTGTCCCAATTTGAGACAATACTTTATAGCATCTCAGCTCACATATGTCTATGACTGGTTCCTGGAGGCCTCTCCGTCCTGCTCCACCGCTCTACTGACCGCTCTGGAGGGCTCCGGGGACTCGCTGGTTGATGGCCTACTTAGGTCAAGGGCTGGGCGGTGCTCCCGGGACTCCCCGATTGAGGTTAGCTGGTTGGCCTGGCATGAGGGTAATGGGGTGCTTACTGATGCGGGTGGGGTGTCTCCTAGGGCTCCCCTATGGCAGAATTTGAACTTCCCTGAGCTCCTGGGCCACCAGGACTCCGGGTGGTGGACCCAATTGGGGGTCACACGAGTTGCGCATGTCTTTGTTCAGGACAAGCTTATTTCCTTTGAGGATTTGAAGGTACGCAGTGGGATAACGGATAATGCTCTATTCAGGTATATGTCACTCCGCCACGCCACACGGTCTCAGTTTGAGGGTCTGACCCAGGAGCTCACGGAGTCGCCTCTAGAGGCACTCATGTCTTACTCGGATTTGGGGAAGCTGGTTACGACATTTTACTCACGCCTTCAGTCGAAAGGGGTTAAACCCTTCCTGAATGCTCAGCGGAAGTGGGAGGTAGATATTCCAGGGCTGTCCGAGGAGGGGTGGGAGGAGGCCTCGGAGGTTTGTTTTCTTGATTTGATTGGGTCCAATGACCAATATGTACAATTTAAATGTATTCACCAGCTACACTACACTCCTGCCAGATTGGCCCGTATGGGTTTGATTTCCAGTGCCTTCTGTCCTCGGTGTGACTCCACCGAGGCCGACTACTTACACATGTTTTGGTCATGCCCTGGTGTGACAGCGTACTGGAGGGAACTGTTTTCCTTTTTTGGGGACACTCTGCACTTCTCGGTTCCGCTCACCCCGGAGGCCGGGTTGTTGGGGGTGCTTAATGACTCTGTACCTACAACGCATGCTCGGACTCTGTTACGAATAATTTTGTTCTATGCCAGAAAACTGATATTGTTACAATGGAAGAGTGCGTCCGCTCCGGACATTCAAATGTTGTATCGTATGGTGAATAAGGTTTTACCCATATTTAAATGTATATATAAAGGCAGGGCCTGCCTCAAGAAGTTTGGCAAGATCTGGCAACCTTGGCTGGATATTGCTGACTCCTTCTGGAAGGATACCCCACTTTCCCAGCCATAAAAGGATTAGGGGGGCGCGGCTCTGGGTGCTCTGTTGATTGTTGGGAAGACGGGGCGGATAGTCTGGGTGTGGGGGGGGGCTGGGGGTTGGGTCGGATGGATGCTTGAGGGTGTGAGAGCGTGTTTGTGGGTGTGTGTGTGGGAGTGTGTATGGGTTATGGTTGACCTTAAAAGGTAACTCCGTGCGAGGAGGACAACTATTACTCGCGGCCATGTTCGGGCCGACTGGGTTACCCGGAAGTAAAGGGTTCTCCGATTCCTCCGTTGAGGGAACGGGGCAATTTGTTTGTGGGAGGGAAGTACAGTGGAGGGATGGGAATTGGTTGCATTTCTGTGTGCCATGATATGCCTGTATTGTTCCAACTACTGTGCCATTCCTTTTTGGATCAATGTACCTGTACTTGTAAAAAACTAATAAAAAAAGTTTTAAAAAAAAAAATATAACAAAAAAGAAGGAAGAGGACTTGATGTAATAAAAATTTATATTTTTAAATAGTAGATATTTGATGAATATGTGTGATGAATGTAACTGTCAATCACCTTAAAACCCGTACCTTCAAGATTACGGGTTATGGTGTTCCCTATAGTATGACCCAATATCTGTATTTTCACAATATCAGGATGTCTTGAAAACAGACAGAGGCTCTTTGTTGTCTGAACGTCCTCCAGGAATACAAGATAACTCTTACAAATGGTCAATTTTGACCTCTTATTCAGTGCAACACAAGGATATCAAAACTATACTGAACAAACATTGGAATGTCCTTAGAACCGACAACGTGTTATGTCCCTTGATACCCGAACATGCTAAGGTTACATTTAGTGGAGTTCCTTCTCTACATGGGAAAATCAATCCAAATATAATCAATCCACCAGTCCACCCTTCCCTTTTCCATGAATGGAAGGGATATTATCCTTGTAAAAAGTACGTTGTATGCTCCCATAACATATGTGGAAGGTCAAAATCCCTTGAATTTACCTCTTTGGTTACCAACTGGGTTTACCTGATTAGGTGGTTCCACACCTGTGCCACTAGATTTGTTGTATATTTGATAACATGCCCATGTGGCAAACAATACGTTGGATGCACTACCCGCAATTCGAGTAGGAGAATACATTGCTAAAATAAAAAGTGGTGACACCAAACACACGGTTCCTAGACATTATAGGGAACACCGTAACCGTAATCTTGAAGGTACGAGTTTTATGGTGATTGACAGTTACATTTCCCCGTGGAGGGGCGGAGCTCTGACGAGAGGCATTTCCCATCTCAAAACATCTATGAGCACCGATCTTACCATCCATAGAGAATCAATGTTGAATGGGACATTAATTAATTTTTGAATAAAGTATAGCCCTATTATACATGACCAACACAATTATGGGCCATAAGGGGCTTATAGAAATATTCTTAGGAGTGAATTTTCTCTTTTTGCATTTATATGCATTTTATTTTACTTTATTTTATTTTCACTGTGAAGACCCCCAGGGTGAGGGCCAGCTTCTTGTCATTTGCGTGGTCTTGGACAGATCATATTGTGTTCACATATATTCCTCAAACATCTACTATTTAAAAATATATATTTTTATTACATCAAGTCCTCTTCCTTCTTTTTTGTTATATTTAGTTAGTTCCATTTAATTAATACACCAAAATTTGGCCCCATTAATGTCTTGTCACGCTCGTGACACTACTAATATTTTCGGGAATGTCTGATAGGGAACGCTTCCGGTTTCAAGACCATGACGGGGAATTCCGGGTATTGCCACTTTTCTGCTAGGGTGAATGGGAACAAATTAACATTTCTGGCCATACCTTCAAATAAAGGCTTGGCCCACCTCACATGCTTTTCAATGCACACCAAAATGAGGCTTGCAGTGCATATCAAAATGAGGCTTGGACCGCCTCATATGGTTTCAATACATACCAAAACGAGGCTTGCAGTGCAAGCCAAGGCGCCATCTTTTGAGGCCGGGAGGGATTTGACTGATTTTGGCGATCATGGAGCTGGCTCTCATTAGGGGTGACCCTCTTTTATTATAAATACACAGTGGACCAGCACCCCAGAGGATGCCTTTTTAGGACGAAATGTCGGGACGGGCTCTGCTGATGCCACTGCGTCATTTGATTTTATCTACATGCTTTTAAAATTTTCTCAAATATGAGTGTCCATTTTTACTTGTACAATAAATGTTCCTTGATACACACTATGTGTCCTATTTTCTCTCCTATCGATTTATTATTTGTGTAATGCCCTGTTCCTGTTGATCAGGCACTGCTTTAAATTTAGTGGGGTCTGAGCTGTTATTTGGCTCAGACAGGAGTGATTGGGGGCAATTTAGTCTCTGTTCTAGCCGTGACTGTGCTCCATCATTGTTCGCCTGGGGGTGTCATTACCACCCCAGGCTAAGGGTGGCAGCAGCAAGGTCAAGGTGCATTGGGTGTCCCTCTCGGCAGCGAATCAGTGGGAGTGGTTTCTTGCTGTGCATGCCAAGAGGGGTACTTAAGGGACAGATGCCATTTGGGCGAGGTCGTCGGTCTGTCGTCCCACGCGCCTTGTGGCCCGCCTGGCCTGAGGTGCATGTCCTGAATCCTGGTTCCGGGACTACGTTGGCCCGGGGCTGTGACTTTGTTTGTGGGCCCAGTAGTCTGTCTGGGGCCTGCTTTGCAAAGGTGATCTTGTGCTGTCCGTCCTGCGGGAGGAAGCCACTTGATGAAGGAAGCCAGGGGAGGACCTATCCTGGAAGGGGCCATGCAAGAGGCTGGTACCTTAGGAGAAGGCCTGGAAACTTCATTGAAGGATGCACCACACACCGAGAGGCTTGACAGTGTCGCCTGTCAGGCCTAAAAGTTCTACCAAAGCTAAGCTAGAGAAATCCGGTTGCTGAATCCTGTGGCAGAGGATTCCGGACCAAAGTGTATCCTCATAAAGCAGGGGTGTCCAAACTTTTTTCAAAGAGGGCCAGATTTGATGAAGTGAACATGCGTGAGGACCGAACATTTTGCTGACATTCTTTGAACCATTAAAATTCGGTCTAAGTGTGTTTGCCCGAGCACTAATTCACTGCCCAACAAGAATTCTCTTGCCTTTGTGGCTGTGTGTGGTGAAGAGATGAGCTTGGGCGTGTTATTTGGATATACCGTATTTATCAGTGTTTAACACTCACCTTCACTTTAGGAGGGAAGTTTCAGAAAAAAAAATTTAAATATAGAACTGTGAAGCAAAATAAGGGCCATTGTCCATCAATGTAGCCCAATCAGTGCCCATCTGTAGCCTCGCCATTCCCATGAAGGCAGCCTCTCCATTCCCATGAATGCAGCCTCTACAGTATATCGCCATGAATGCAGCCTGATCGATGCCCATCTGCAGCCTCGGAGGGGAGGGTGGGGGCGGGAAAAGCACCAACAGATTACATACAGGGCCCTGCTGTGAAATATTAGATCACGAATTGTAATTACTTGTCCCTGTTGAACAGGGGTAGAAAAATTGGGCCTTAGGCACTGGTTCCACAACACAGAAACCCCTCACAGATACTCTAGTAGGAGCGCAGGAATAAGCCCTGCTGCAAAGTATTGCATCAAAAATTTTAATTACACACCCCTGTTAAACAGGGGCAGAAAAATTGGGCCTTAGCCACTGGTGGCGGTGCCCAGAACCAAAAATGTTCTTACAAGCTATTAGCATGATCATTGAGGAGGAAAAGGATAGTCACTCAGCATAACAGGATAGTCACTCAGCATCAGCATAGGCAGTCTTGAAGGGATCTGACATTTAAAAAAGAATATTCGGTTACATCAGCATCAGGTGCTTGGTAGCTGGTGGTGATCCAAGCCTGATTAATTTTTATGAAGGTCAGTCGATCGACCGAGTCGGTGGAGAGGCGCACCCTGTGATCAGTTACAAAGCCTCCAGCAGCACTGAATGTGCTTCCCGAAAGAACGCTGGATGCAGGACAGGCCAGTACCTCAATTGCATACTGTGCAAGCTCTGGCCAGTGATCCATCCTCAAGACCCAGTAAGCCAGAGGATTTTCGGTGGAAAAGGTGTCCAAGTCTGATCTTGTAAAACAGACGCTGGCGATGGTTGCTGTAACCAGTCATACCTTGGGGCTGTGGACTAAAAAATTGTCTGAACGCATCGGTCAGACGCCCACCTTCTCCACCGCTCCTTCAGAAACTCGTTGTCCAGGACCAGGATTTTGTAACCTCCCAGACTCTGGCAACGCATTGCACAGACCTTTCTGCAAGGCCTCCCGAAGATGTTTCATCTTCTGCTCCCTCTGCGCCGGCAAGATAAGGTCTGCAACCTTACCTTTGTAATGTGGATCAATTAGGATTGCCAGCCAGTAATGATCCCTCTCCTTGATAGCACAAATACGAGGATCCTTCCACAGGCTTTGCAGGATCAGGGAGGCCATACAGCTTAGGTTTGCTGAGGCATTCGGTGCGGAGTCCTCTGGGTCACTGAGGACGACAGGATCTGCAGCCACCTCGTCCCAGCCACGTACAAGTCCATGGGTTTCTTGGGACTGTAATTGATCCCTTGAAGACTGCTGCAAGACTGGTACAATCTGACGTCGGTGTACCGATAGTAGATTGCCCGCAAGTACTTGGCTGTGACACACCTAATTCTACACCTTCAGTTCTATCAGTGCAGGCTTCAGAGAGGACTGAGGGTATAGCGGGGTTGGAAATCCCAGCTGACGAGGAGCAAGGAGAGGTCCGCTTTGCTCTTTGGTGTGGGTCTTTGAGGTACACTTGCCAACGAACTACATGGCAGGTCGACATATGTCTGGTCAAGCATGTGGTACCCAATAGAGATGTGCAGAACGGTTCGCCGGCGAATAGTTTGTGGCGATTTTCGCTTGTTCGCGTTCACCGCCGCGGGCGAACATATGCGATGTTCGACCCGCCTCCTATTAATTAACATTGAGCAAACTTTGACCCTCTACCTCACAGTCAGCAGACACATTCCAGCCAATCAGCAGCATACCCTTCCTCCCTGACCCTCCCACCTCTAGGGCAGCATCCATTTTAGATTAATTCTGAACCTGCATTCTTAGTGAGAGGAGGGACAGTGTTGCTGCTGCTGATTTTAAAGGGAAAGCGCTAGCTAGGCCAGTGTACTCCAGTCCTGAAAGACTCATCTGATCTCTGCTGTTAGAACAGCACCCCAAACAGCCCTTGTTAGGGCTAATCAATCAGTCTTCTTTTTTTTTTTTTCTATGTAATCTGTGCTGCATGGTTTACAGAGAGAGACAGAGAGAGAGTGTATTTTTTTGGAGTTAGGCAGGCTAGTCAGTTAATGTTACAGTGTGTAGAGGATATATATACATCCCCGGAGTTGTACATATATTTATACACTGTATAGTTTAGTTAGATTACAGGTGCAGGGTGCTGTGTTATATATACAGGGGTCCAGTGGTGCTGGGTGCTATGTAGAGGGCCCCAGAGCTGTGGGGTGCTGTGTAATGTAAGGGGCCCAGTGGTGCATGCTGCTGTGTAATATAAAGGGGCCCAGTGGTGCAAGCTGCTGTGTTATATAAAGGGGCCCAGTGGTGCAAGCTGCTGTGTAATATAAAGGGATCCAGTGGTGCTGGGTGCTATGTAGAGGGGCCCAGAGCTGTCGGGTGCTGTGTAATGTAAGGGGCCCAGTGGTGCAAGCTGCTGTGTAATGTAAAGGGGACCAGTGGTGCAAGCTGCTGTGTAATATAAAGGGGTCCAGTGGTGCTGGGTGCTATGTAGCTGTGGGGTGCTGTGTAATGTAAGGAGCCCAGGCTCACAGTGTAAATTGTGCCCACCTGCCAGTGCCACATCTCATCTATATTGTGTTGGCACAGTTGATAAGATATAAAACCAAAATTCACTGCAATACTAAATAGTAGTCTTTTGTCTGCCAGGGTGTCTTTGCCTCACAGGGTAAACTGTGCCCACCTGCCTGCCAGTGCCACATCTCATCTATATTGTGTTGGCACAGTTGATAAGATATAAAACCAAAATTCACTGCAATACTAAATAGTAGTGTTTTGTCTGCCAGGGTGTCTTTGCCTCACAGGGTAAACTGTGCCCACCTGCCAGTGCCACATCTCATATGTGGTGGCACAGTAGATTACATAAAAAATGCAGGGGGTCCAGAACTGTTAGGGGGGTGTCTGTGTAACATACAGGTGTCTAGAGGTATGGGGGGCTGTTTAATGTAAAGGGGTGCAGGGTACTGTTCAATGTAAAGGGGCCCAGAGCTGTGGGGTGCTGTGTAATGTAAGGGGCCCAGTGGTGCAAGGTGCTGTGTAGTGTAAAGGGGTCCAGTGGTGCAGGGTGCTGTGTAATGTAAAGGGGCCCAGAGGTGCAGGGTGCTGTGTAATATAAAGCGGTCCAGAGGTGCAGTGCTGTGTAATGTAAAGGGGTCCAGAGTTGCAGGGTACTGTTCAATGTAAAGGGGTCCAGAGGTGCAAGGGGCTGTGTAATGTAAGGGGTCCAGTGGTGCAGGGGGCTGTGTAATGTAAAGGGGTCCAGAGGTGCAGGGTGCTGTGTAATGTAAGGGGCCCAGTGGTGCAGGGGGCTGTGTAATGTAAAGGGGTCCAGAGGTGCAGGGTGCTGTGTAATGTAAAGGGGTCCAGTGATGCAGGGTGCTATGTAAAGGAGTCCAGAGCTGTGAGGTGCTATGTAATGTAAGTGGCCCAGTGGTGCAGGGGGTTGTGTAGTGTAAAGGGGTCCAGAGATGCAGGGTGCTGTGTAATGTAAAGGGGTCCAGTGGTGCAGGGTGCTGTGTAATAAAAAGGGACCCAGAGGTGCAGGGTGCTGTGTAATGTAAAGGGGTCCAGTGGTGCAGGGTGCTGTGTAATAAAAAGAGGCACAGAGGTGCAGGATGCTGTGTAATGTAAGGGGCCCAGTGGTGCAGGGGGCTGTGTAGTGTAAAGAAGTCCAGAGATGCAGGGTGCTGTGTAATGTAAAGGGGCACAGAGGTGCAGGGTGCTGTGTAATATAAAGGGGTCCAGTGGTGCAGGGTGCTGTGTAATAAAAAGGAACCCAGAGGTGCAGGGTGCTGTTTAATGTAAAGGGGTCCAGAGGTGCAAGGTGTTGTGTAATATAAAGGGGTCCAGTGGTGCAGGGTGCTGTGTAATGTAAAGGGGTCCAGAGGTGCAAGGTGCTGTGTAATATAAAGGGGTCCAGAGGTGCAGGGGGCTGTGTAATGTAAAGGGGCAACGCAGAGAGAGGAGTCTGAAGAAGAGGAGTCAGAGGAGGAAGGTGGCTTTGAGGAGGTGGAAGACCAACCACAGCAGGCGTCCCAGGGGGCTTGTTGTCACCTTTCAGGGACCCTTGGTGTTGTACGTGGCTGGGTGGAGGAAGAGACATTCAATGATGTCAGTGAGGACAAGGAACGGGACATGGCTAGCTTGGTATCCAACCTTGTGTAAATGGGGAGTTTGCGGTTGTGCAAATGGGCTGTTTGCGGTGCGTCAAATGGGGAGTTTGGTCTGTCAGAGTTTGGTCTGTCACTATGAACCCTAACCCTGTTACAGACAGGGTTAGGGTTACAGATAGGGTTAGGGTGACAGATAGGGTTAGGGTTAGGGTTACAGTCTGTAACCCTAACCCTATCTGTAACCCTAACCCTGTCTGTAACCCTAACCCTGTCTGTAACCCTAACCCTATCTGTAACCCTAACCCTAACCCTGTCTGTAACCCTAACCCTATCTGTTACCCTAACCCTGTCTGTAACCCTAACCCTATCTGTAACCCTAACCCTGTCTGTAACCCTAACCCTATCTGTAACCCTAACCCTAACCCTAACCCTTACACTACCTGATCGATACAACATCATAACTGATGTTTTAAAGCACGTTATTCCAAACAATTTATGAATGTTAGGTGATTTATGCCCTTTATGGATTAAAAACGGACTCTGCGACAACTACGTAATTTTCCATGGGAGTTTTGCCATGGATCCCCCTAGTGCCACAGTCCAGGTGTTAGTTCCCTTGAAACAACTTTTCCATCACTATTGTGGCCAGAAAGAGTCCCTGTGGGTTTTAAAATTCACCTGCCCATTGAAGTCTATGGCGGTTCTCCCGGTTCGCACGTTCGCAAACATATGCGGAAGTTCTCCGGTCGCGAACCGAAAATTTTAGGTTTGCGACATCACTAGTGCCCAAGCAGGTGATGTTTTGGCCACGCAAGATACGCTTGCGACATTTGTTGCAAATAGCTGATCTGATGCACTCGTCTCAAAAAAGGTCCACACCAAAACCTTTTTTGAATAACGCTGAGAGACAGCATCGCCCTGCACATGTGGAGCTCTGTGTTGTGATGCAGTTGGTGTGCTTCCCTTAATCTGGCCCCTGGAGGGCATCCTCGTTGGAGATGTGCCTCCTCCTCCCCTCTCCTATCAGGCATCCACGTGGAGTCAATGACCTCATCATCCCCTCCCTCCTCATCACTGTAGAAAACCTGTCAGTATGCTGCAGCTGGGGGAACATGACTGCCAGATTGCTGTCTTTCTTGAGCACCCCCTCTCTCTGGGCTCATGTTACTACCTTCCTCTAGCTGTGTACCATCATCGGAAGCTTCAAAATGCTGCATATGCTCCTGCAGCATGTACCCAACACTGTGGTCAAACAGGACTCCTCAGGAGGACATGGTGGGGCTAGGGAAGGAGTGACTGATGCTATTGAGCAGAGGGAAGAGGCCGCGTTGGCAGCTGCTTTGCCAGACAAAGTACCCTGAGCCTGGGTGAGAGAGGATGAGAAGGATGAGGACGGATTGTTCATCCACTCTACTAAGTGTTCGGCATGTTGCGGCTCAACACGGCCAGCTGCCGAAAAAAAGGACGAGCGTGTCCCACGGCCACGTGCTGATGAGGATGCACCGTGTCCACGACCAGCTGCACTGTTGCCTCTAGACGCAGAGCCTGCTTGCCCTCTTTTATCGGCTTGTGACTCTGCCTCTCCTTGTTGTGAGAATACTTGCTGATCCCTGCCTGTGGTATTAATATGAGCAGATCCCTGCCTGTGGTATTACTGTGTCCTCTGCACAGTGTGCATCTAAAGCTAAGTCAATAGATTTGCTGGTGTTCTCATTTTAATACCACAGGCAGGGATCTGCTCATAATAATACCACAGGCAGGGATCTGCAAGTATTCTCACTTGGTGTACTGTGTCCTCTGCAGAGTGTGCACCTAAAGCTATGTGAATACAATAGCTGTTGTTCTCATATTAATACCACAGGCAGAGGCTGATCAGCAAGTATTCTCACTTGGTGAACTGTGTCCTCTGCACAGTGTGCATCTAAAGCTACGTGAATACATTTGCTGGTATTCTCATATTAATACCACAGGCAGGGATCACTTGGTGTACTGTGTCCTCTGCACAGTGTATTCACATAGCTTTAGGTGCACACTCTGCAGAGGACAAAGTACACCAAGTGAGAATACTTGCTGATCAGCCGCTGCCTGTGGTATTAATATGAGAACAACAGCTATTGTATTCACATAGCTTTAGGTGCACACTCTGTAGAGGACACAGTACACCAAGTGAGAATACTTGCTGATCAGCCACTGCCTGTGGTATTAATATGAGAACAACAGCAATTGTATTCACATAGCTTTAGGTGCACACTGTGCAGAGGACACAGTACAGCAAGTGAGAATACTGCAGCTAGCACAATCACCTGCCTGCCTGTCAGTATATTAGGAAGAGCGGATCTAGCTAAACTCAATACAGTGTATAAATATATATACAACACCTGGGATGCATATATATCCTTTACACACTGTAACTCTAACTGACTAGCCTGCCTGCCTGCTCTATCTAACTCAAAAAATATGACACTCTCTCTCTCTGTGTCTTAACCACCGCAACACAATACACAAGGCCGACTTCCAGGCGGCCTTATATAGTGTGGGGCGTGTACTAAACCCCCTGAGCCATAATTGGCCAAAGCCACCCCGTTTTTTTGCGTGCTGTGATTGGCCAAGCATGCGGGTCATAGTGCATGCTTGGCCAGTAATCAGCCAGCAATGCACTGCGATGCCGCAGTGAATTATAGGCTGTGACACGCCACTCGAATTTGGCGCAAACGGCCGTAACATTCGTATTTCGACAAATGTTCGAACATACGATGTTCGAGTCGAACACGAAGCTCATCCCTGCTTAGAACTCACTTAAACTCCAAACCTCGACTAGCAAACGAGCATAGCCATTGTACCATATCCCCGAGGGTTGAATTTAAATTTATTTGCAGTATTTAAGACACTAGGGGCCAAATCCTCAAATTTCCTGCCTAACTTAACTTTTCCCATTTAAGTTACACTGACTTAAAATTTCTGCCCGATCCACAAAGCACTTACCTAGAAATGTCAGGCCGTGTAACTTAAATGTCTCCGGCGCAAGGCGGTCCTCTTCTGCAGGGGGCGATGACAATTTAAATGAGGCGCGCTCCCGCGCCGGCCGTACTGCGCATGCTCGTGACGTAATTTTCCTGACGGGCAGCGCGCGAAATTACGTTACGTCGGGCATTGTGGATTGCGACGGGACAATAAAGTTGCGTCGGGTAAAAAAAAAGTTACGCGCCAGGAACAAAAATTCAAAATTTTAAAAAAAACGCGGCGATCGAAAAAAAGATCTGTTTTTACAAGGTGTTACTAGTTTACACTTTGTAAAAGCAGAACTAATTTTACGTATGCAAATGTAAACTTACGCAGAAAACACAAAGCTGAAAAGCTTTGTGGATCTCTGTAAGTCCTCATTTGCATACGCAAAGCGGCATATGCGGTACTGCATCCTAAGATCCGACAGTGTAAGTCTCTTACAGATGTCGGATCTTCTGCCTATCTTTGGAAAACTGCTTCTGAGGATCAGTTCCAAAGATAGGCACAGGGATACGCAGGCTGAACAGCAGTTCCGCCTGCGTATCCCTTTTGAGGATTTGGCCCTAGGAGTCTCAATTGCCCCAACATGAAAACCGGTGAGACAGCAGGCAGAGGCCTGGTCAGGAGCACCCCCACCAACACACAGTTTGTTCCCATTAGGGGTGTGTAGGTGTCTTGGTGACAAACCTGGTTTCCCGACAAACTTCTGGTGAAGTCCCACAATTGTCTTAACAATATTGCCTGTCATGCTCACCTAGATTCGGAGACTTCTATAGTTATATGTATTAGCTGGTTTATATGACTATGACTAATGATATGGCTCTCTTTATTCTGTCTATACCTCATTGGTAAAATTACATAGCTGCTCCAGATTCTTGTTTTATTAAGTTCCTTGCACTGTTTCTTAACCTTATTCTCATATTAACCCATTCACTGACATGTGATATACTTGTACTATGTATTTTTTTCATGCTATACCCAATAAAGAAATACCTGCTTAAAAAATGAATACAAACTAAGAAATACTTACTAATACAATTCAGAGGTGGGCTCCATCCATGTGCTGTGCATGTCCTGGGTTCCTCAGGTTTGTGCTCAATTTGGTATCCTTCATTGCATGTGAGTGTAACAGTTTCTCCATCTTTATATGTTTCCTTGGTGTTTAGGACTATACCATTTCTCACAGTCTCTATGTAACAAACAATGTCTAAAAAAAAAAAAAAAGTTTAATATCATACAAGAAAATTATACTATAAAATAATAATAATATTTGTGTAAAGCCTTTGAACAGCCACTAAAACAAGCATTGGGGGACTTTAAGCTTTAAAGCTGACAAACCTTGCATATTGTACAGGAGAGAGACTAACCTAACAAGGGTGAGGTTAAGAGGCAGCTGAACATATCTGTAGAACCTTTTCGTACCCCTTCTTCACCTGAACACTTGACAGAACTGATAGGCAAAGTCCTAGGTTTCAGAGTTCACCAGGTCCCTCCATTACTATGATGGAAACTAGTCTCACTGACCAATAGGAATGCACATGAGGCAAGTTTCAGCACTACCCGAATAGGTCAGAGCTTTGCCTGTCAGAAAATAACCCTGTTTGAAGTGTAACCTGTTCTATGTTACTCAATGAGTGTCACTTTTTCCTCATAAGTAGAGATGGGCTCAGGCGTGTTCGAAATCCCACGTGCCCAATCCCGCCAGGAAGCCGACACTGCATAGCGCTAATCACAGGCAGTGAGACATTTCCCGGTTCTCAGCTGCACAGATTGGGAAATGTTTCACTGTATGTGATTAGCCGTGTACAGTGTTGGCTTCTTGGCAAGATTGGGCATGTGGGAATTCGAACACGCCCGAGCCCATCTCTGCTCATAAGTATGAGTTTTAGCAAGTTTTGTTTTAAAGGCGATTGACAACTGTTGGGCCTAAAACATTTTTTTGGATGAAAAACTCTAATATTAGTGTTTTGGAAATTGTTAAAACATTGCTAATTCCTTTAATTAAAGGAGAACATCTTTTTTTTTTTAAAGGCAGGTTATCTTTTTACTTATTATTTCTACTAATTACCTACTTTATTTTTTAACTAATAAGCGAGGTTAATAGAAATCCAATGCTTCCAGGCATGTTGGATCCTCCTGACTATTGCCCCTCATGGCACCCCACCCTGCAAAGCACTGAGATAATGCAGAAAACTGACTGTAATAAAAGTACTGTCCCCAGAGAGAGAGAGAGAGAGAGAGAGAGAGAGAGAGAGAGAGAGAGAGAGACACACACACTTTGTGAAAACAGGCTTTTGTTCAGTCCAGAAATAGTAATAATAGTAATAATGACAGATTTTGCAATACATTTTCAGGTCCCCCCACCACTGCCTTAATGTTACCAGCCCAAGCATGTCCCTGCCTTCATTGTACTTGACATGGCTATCAAAAGTTGAAATAATCTAACATTTAATTATTTTTACTCTCTGAATACAGTTATCATAAATGTTCCTGCTCTACGGTTTGAATTGACTTTGTAGTTTTCCTTATTATAATTATGACTCAGAAATGGTTCGTTCGCAATCTTGCATTTGTCTAATGCAGATTATCACTGGAGGTTATTCTTTGGACAAATATATAGTGATTCTTAGGGAGGTCATGCAAAATGCTTTGGGATTGCAGTTGTCAGATAATGGTGATAAAGTGCTAACAACTTGGCTGCATTGGACTGTTTGGGGTTGATTTACTAAAGGCAAATAGACTGTGCATTTTGCAAAGTGCAGTTACACTCTGCAAGTGCAGTTGCTCCAGGATAACACTATTTTCTTCTAGGGGCAGAAACATGCTCATAAGTAGCTGCTGGGAGCTTAAAAATAAGCTAGTGTGCATGGAGGTTTATGTTCTAAAACGAAGATAAACTGAACTCTATGGCAGACTAGCGTGCAGTATTTTTATAATGATAGAGTTCACAGATCAAAATATAGGTGATAGATATTTCTGTCCAGTACAATCAAGGAGCCCAGTTATTGATGCTTTTCAGGAAACAGTAGAATAGAGGTTGAGAAATAGCCTTATATTTAATGGCAGCAACATCATCAAGGTAGAACGAATGAACTTTGATTCCCTAAGTAATAAAAAAGAGATGGTGTTGAGGAATGTTGATAAAGGAGGACAGTGGTGGCATTGAATTCAAGCAGTGGCGGCCAATGTTTTTTTTTTGGATGGGCAAACAATCCAATCTGAAATTCTGGGGACATGTATTGGACCTGTTGAACATAAGGTCTCGGCTTACACTGATGATCTATTATTTTATCTGTCTTCCCCACAGACCTCACTACCAGCTTTGATGGTAAAAGTATCTAAATTTGGAGCATTATCCAATTTTAAGATCAATTTCAAGAAGTCTGTACTTCTGCCCTGTCATGTCTCTCCAGCTATGGCGACTATTTTGCAAAACTCCTATCCCTTTAGATGGAATAAAAAATCCCTGGTCTCCTGCATATTACGCCAGACCCAAAACTTTTGTACAATATGAACTATGGCGCCTTAATGACGGGGGTAATGGGGGACCTGCAGAAATGAAAGGGTCAGTTCCTAACATGGTTTGGAAGGGTGAGTGCCATAAAGATGAGTATACTACCTAAAATAATTTATATTCTACACACAGTGCCAATTTCACTCCCACAGAGTTTTTTTTTTTTAATTGACGGAAAGGACTTCATATCGTTTGTATGTAATGATAAACGTCCCAGATTGGCCCATGATATTCTACGTAGAGGGAAGTCAGAGGGAGGAATGGGACTACCAGACATAGCATTATATTATAGGGCAATGGCCTTAGTACGTATGAACTGGTGCCATGACCCCTCAAACAAAATATGTGTCTCTTTGGAACAGACAATGGCAGGAAGGAAGTTAACGGGAACCCCTTGGATTCCGAGGGCAGATCGGCGTCTCTTAAAATGAACTTCACCCTTAACCCAGAACACTCTAATGGTATGGAATAAATTAAGTCAACTAGGTGAATACGCCCCTTGGATATTCCCCTTGACCCCACTGGAGGGGTACCCATGGTTTCCACCAGGAGAGGAGGTAGGATTTATGGGGGCTTAGGGGAGAGACGGGGATACGACATGCAGTAATTTTGCCCCATATGGAACGTTAACTCCCCTACCAGAACTGGTATCGAGGCTGGGAATAGTGCCCATGACGGAGTGGAGGTATCACCAACTGGTGTGTTTTTTTTAATAAGTGGAAGCTCTAATAAGGCCTTTAAACTTGCTTACAATATTTGAATCCAAGTGTGTGCATGTATCAAGCGCCAGACACCTGTTGCCTCAAATGTATAGATTGGTTCTTGGGACACAAAACAATACAGTTCCCTACTTTATTAGAGAATGGGAAGGAAAACTAAAGCAGGGCTTTACCTCAACACAAATTAAAAAAAAATGTATTGACTCCGCACACTATACATCTATAGGTCCAAGAAATGTCATACCAATTTTTCACCAGGTGGTATCCAGTGAGATTGGCACAGATGTACCGGACTGCGGATGCCAGATGCTGGAGGGTATGTGAGCAAAGGGGCACTTTCCTCCATTTGTGGTGGCTATGCCCCAAGATTAGAGTGTTTTGGGAGGGGATTGCCTCATGGGTTGAAAGATTATCCCCCGGACCAATGGAACCAACGCCTCTAAACTTTCTATTTCATGGGATACCGATGTCTATTAGATCTTATAGGAAAAGCATTACTCTGCATCTATTGAATGCAGCCAAACTTTTAATACCCAGGCTATGGAAACAGACTAAATGCTCAACCTTACTTGACTGGAAGTGAGAGGTTAATTTAATAATGGAAGCTGAAAGATGGGTACATGCTGTTAAAAGGATAAGTTCAGGGAAACATGGGCAGAATGGGAACACTGCTCTGTAGAGATTGAGTAGAGTAAATATTACATAGAGCTGCAAGGTTATCAGGTAAAATGCCCCTGGGAGGGGTTTTTCTTTTTTTTTCTGTTGATCACTCCCTTCGCACCTCGCTGTCCCTCCTACCTCTACATAATATATGTATTTAGGCATGGGAGGATACACTTGGTTTTTGAAAAATGGAATTTGAGGGAGGGAATAGGGTATACAGGGGGAGGGGGGCATAGGGGAGGGGGGGGTATCTGCAATATATATGGTTCAGGGAATGGGAGGTACATACTCACTTTAGGTAGATAAGAGGGTAATATGGCTCATAGAAGCCTCATACACAGTTTTTTTTTCTTTGGTGTGGGTGTTTTTTTTTTCTTTCTTGGTTTTCATTTTCTACAGAGTGGTGTTGATATGGCTCATAAGAAGTCTCTTTTTTATGTTGAATTCAAGGGGGTCTAGAAGTAGGGGGATAAGGCACAATGAACATGGTGCAGTGGAGGGGGGAGGAGAATGGGGGGTGAGGGGACTATAATTATTATTATTTTTTTCTTTGGGGAGGGGGAGATATATAATGCTGATAAGGATGTTTCCATTGTTTTGATATGTGACATGATGTGGATTTTAATGGATTTGTTAAATACTAATAAAAACTTATTTTTAATAATAATAATAATAATAATAATAATAATAATAATTAAAAAATTGTATGAATTCAGGCAAAAATTCTTACCTGATTTGCAACTGAAATGGTGAACAGGGACACCCAGGACCCCCTGCTGTGAGCCGCGGTCACAGCTAGTGTGAACCCAGCCTTAGGCCGTGTTCAAACTGGTACTGCACGACAGTCATACTACTTTGGATCCGACTTCACCCTGCGACTTGAAGTCTAACATGCGTCCGACTTCAAAGAACAGGGATCCGACTTTTATCCTGACAATACTAGGCACTGTGTCCGATATGAATCTTTGGGGGGAACTCCCCGCAAAATGTTTAAAAAAAAAAACTGCATGGGTTCCCCATCCAAGAGCATACCAAGCCCTTCGGTCTGGTATGAATTTTAAGGGGAACCCCCACCGCCGAAAAAACTGCGTGCGGGTACCCCACAAAATCCATACCAGACCTTTATCTGAGCACACAGCCCGGCAGGTCAGGAAAAGGGGTGAACCGTACCAGGCTACATGCCCTCAACATGGGGGGTGCTTTGGGGCAGGAGGGCCCCAAAGCACCTTGTCCCCATGTTGATGAGGACAAGGTCCTCTTACCGACAACCCTGGCCGTTGGTTGTCGGGGTCTGCTGGCAGGGGGCTTATCAGAATCTGGAAGCCCCTTTACCATAGGGGGCCCCCCACCCTATGTGAATGAGTATCAAGTACATCGTACCCCTACCCATTCACCTTAAAAAAAAAAAGAGTAATTTATTAAGGCAGCTCTGTCGTTTCTTCCGATTTCTTCTCCCATCTCTGGCTGCATCCTCCACCGATGGGTCTTCTCCATTCATGTCTTCTGGCCCTCTCCAGTTCTTCTCCCTCTGTCCACTGTCCGGGTCTTCTCCTCTATCTTCTCACTCTTTTCCTGGTCTTCTCCCTCTGTTCTCTTGTTGACTCAACGATCTCTCCTGCTCTAATGCTGGGTGTGCGGTGTGCAACGACTTATATTGTCATGACCCCACCCGGTGACCCCCCTTATGACATCCCCGCCACATCATGCACTGGGTGGTGACGTCATAAGGGTGACCTGCCCCATGCCAATATAAGTTGTTGCCCACCGTGCACCCAGCATTAGAGCGGGAGAGAGAGCGCCGAGTCAACATCGGAAGAAGAACAGAGGGAGAAGACAGCGGAAAAGACCAGGCAAAAGAGCGAGAAGATAGCGGAGGAGACCCGGCAGAAGACAGCGGACAGAGGGAAAAGAACTATAGAGGGGAGAAGAATCGACAGAGGCAGAAGATGTCAGCGGAGGACACAGAAAAGCCGGAGACTGGAGAACAGTTTGGAAGAGACAACGAAGCTACCTTAATAAATTACTTTAAAAACATGTGTAATGCGTTTTATTTTTGACACTTTTTTTAGGTGAATGGGTAGGGGTACAATGTACCCCATACTCATTCACACAGGGTGGGGGGACGAACCCGGGGGCCCCCTTGTAAGCCCCCTGACCGCAGAACCCGACAACCAATAGCCATGGTTGTGGGGAAGAGGCCCTTGTCCTCATCAACATGGGGACAAGGTTCTTTGGTGCCCCCCTGCCCCAAAGCACCCCCCCACATTGAGGGCATGCGGCTTGGTACGGTCCTGGAGGGGGGTGGTGGCTCATCTTTACCCCCTTACCTGACCTGCCAGGCTGGTATGGATCTGGTATGGATTTTGTGGGGACCCCCATGCCGTTTTTTCTGAGTGGAGGTTCCTCTTAAAATCCATACCAGACCGAAGGGCCTGGTATGCTCTTGGAGGGGGAACCCATGCCAGTTTTAAAAAAAAAATTGGGATGGAGTTACCCTTCAAGATCATCAGAGCACAAGTTGCATGCCAAAGTCAGATCAGTCAAGACAGCGATCTGACTTTGATCCGACTTCAGTGATATTCAATGGGCTGAAGTAAGATCAAAGTCAGACCAAAGTAGTGCAGGGAGAATTTTCAAAGTCGACCAACTTGTGTTGGACCAGTTAAGATGGCTCTCATAGGGAAACATTGATTTTCACATGTCATGCAACATGAGCTCCCAATGTCGGAGCACTTGTCGTACCAGTGTGAACCCGGCCTTAGTCTACAACCCAAGTTAAGTCATTTTTAGTATATCCCTCTTGCATAAATTATCCATGCTAATTTGCTGGAAAAGATAGATAGCTTGTATATAGTGTACGCATATTTTGCAACACTTTGTATGCAGTGAATTTTTTTCCTGCAGTTGAATGTGCAGCCTTTATGTTTAGTAATGCAAACATGCATACACTACAGAGGTTTTCAAGCTTCCTTGCCTTACTGCAAAGTGATCTTAATAGAAACAAAGCAAACCAATTGGAGGTTCATCAAGAATTTGCACAAAGGTTCAGCTGAAGCAAAAGCTCAGCTGTTTTCTGTGGCGTTTTCTTTAGCTTGTGCTGGAAAAAAATGCTGCGTAAGCTAAGGTGACCAGATTTTTAAAATGAAAACCGGGGACATATATATATATATTTTTTTTTTTATCGGCAAATGGTAAACTATTTTATAAGCATATATTCCTCAATTGATATATGCAGCGTATGTGCTATGTGTTTATGGAATGATTTATGATTTTATATATATATATATATATATATATATATATATATATTTATATATATATATATATATATATATATATATATACACACACGTTATTTCTCACATTTCTTCCATGAGATAAATAAAAGGTAACCACTGGACCAGCATATTGGCGGTCAGTGTGCCTCCTGTATGCTGGTGCTACATGCAGGAGGATGCTACGTACAGAGTGCAGGGCTCAGGAGGATGCTACGTACAGAGTGCAGAACTCAGGAGGATGCTACGTACAGAGTGCAGGGCTCAGGAGGATGCTGCGTACAGAGTGCAGGGCTCAGGAGGATGCTACGTACAGAGTGCAGAGCTCAGGAGGATGCTACGTACAGAGTGCAGAGCTCAGGAGGATGCTGAGTACAGAGTGCAGAGCTCAGGAGGATGCTGCATACAGAGTGCAGGGCTCAGGAGGATGCTACATACAGAGTGCAGAACTCAAGAGGATGCTACGTACAGAGTGCAGGGCTCAGGAGGATGCTACGTACAGAGTGCAGAACTCAGGAGGATGCTACGTACAGAGTGCAGGGCTCAGGAGGATGCTACATACAGAGCGCAGGGCTCAGGAGGATGCTACATAGTAAACGCGCATAAATTTGGGTCCCTCCTCATTTGTGGAGACTCTAATCAAGTTCTCCTCCCTTTTCTTGACAAAACGCCCTTTTCACCAACACATCAGAATAAATGGAACCTTTCCAGCCTACTGGCAAAATATAATTTAGCGGATTCATGGAGGGAAACAAATCCCACTAAACGTAGTTATACCTATTACTCGAACCCCCATAAATCGTCTAGCCGTATAGATCATATATTCCTGACGATTGGCATGCTGCCGGAAGTTCTGGACACAAGCATCATCCCTATTCCGTGGTCCGACCAAAATGCAGTTCTCACCATCCTATTCTCTATGATCCCCAAAAAACAAGACCCGACATGGTATTTACCTGACATTATCCTTAAACACCCCTCCTACAGGACAATAATAGAACAAGATTTAGACGAATATATAACACTTAACACAACCCCAGACGTCTCCCCGCTTACGCTCTGGGAGGCACACAAGCCAGTGTTACGGGGGAAAATACAGAGGCAATTGGGGATCCTTAAAAGGGAGCGGAAACAATTATTCTATAAATTAGAGAAAGAACATGATTCGGCCTTCGCGGCCTTCCAACATAATCACTCACCCGCGACAAAAGCCCGACTGGACAAGGCACGAACGGAATTTGACCTATTTCTCACGGACTCGGCTGACAAGATGATACTCAGAAACAAACATTCTTTCTACAATAAAGCCAATAAATCAGGCACTCTTCTTGCGAGATCGCTCAATTCCATTAATAAAAACTATAAACCGATACACCTTAAAACAACTAATGGCAACTTCTCTAGTAACCCAGTCAAAATTGTGCAAAAATTTAGCGCACATCTTAAAAAATTATACACAGAATCAAACACTTTTAGTGAACAGGATGCGGATGCCTTCTGTGACGGTATCGGTATGATATCCCCGTCAAGCATTCCCTCCTCTCCATACAAGAACATCACAGGATCATCCACACATGAGTCAAGACTGAATGCTGGAACCAAGACTGATTTATTGGCAGCTTGCTGCTGGTTATAAATACAGTTTTACAAGCGAAATCCTTAATCAAGGAACAATGGGAGCTCCACCCCCTTTTCACACACTCTGGAGTTTCTCATACAGAATATAGCCAGACAATTCAGAGCCGACCTGAGACACATTTTCTTTAAATAATGACATCAGGGAAGTTAATTACAAGGTGTACAGAACACATTAGCTGGGCAGCCTGGCACCACATAATGAAGCAATCAGAATACATAACATGAGTCACCTCTAATCACAGTAAACAGGATTAACATCCCTTTGAAATAAGGAGCTAGCTGCAGACAGGTCATTAACATGTCAATAGCTTGTAACACATGAATCCATTTTACCTCTAACCCACAATTTAACCAAGCAGGGAGAATTACACTGACATATCCTTCACAATGGCCCCCCTTTTTCTCCCTGCTACGGCAAACCCGGTTGGACCTTCCCTGGTCCAGTAGGGTTGACGGGTTCAGAGCTTTTAGTCCAAGGTTAACTCCATTTGGCGTGACTGACCTCCATTGGTAACTGCTTCCGACTCAGGTATGCCACCGGGTCGTCAGATCACACGCCGGTCAGTCCCCAAGTCTTTGTGCTATCTGCAGAGTCACCAGAAGTCAGTGTGAAGACGGCGAATGGGTCTGTGCGCCGCCGTCTAGGTGTCCCGCTATGGGAGGGGCAGGTTATGGCTCTGAAGTGACAATCACAGGAGATTCATAAAAAGGAAAAGTTATATTTGTTGAAATGCTGTAGCACTGGTGCTCAGAGTCCGGGGGGGGGGGGAATCAGAGCCCCATAGGGTCAGCCACCCCCTGCTCCCTCCGCAGCCGCCGGTTCTCCTCTTGGAGCTTCTCCAGCTCCATCTCCAGTTCATGGAGCCTGGGGGGGTCGGCCTGCTGTGACCTCCGGCTTATGCACTCCTCCAGCTCTATGTACTCACGGATCAGATCCTGCTTGCTCATGATGTCCTGCAGGCTCTCCACATGGTCCTTCATCATCAGGAACTGGGTGGTGGTGTAAGGGGCCACCGGTGGGCCCTTGGCGAACATCTCGGCCCGCATCAGGGGCACCCGCTGCGATTCCATCTCCTCCAGTCGCTTCTTCTCCTCCCAGGTCCGCTGGTTATACGACTTCCAGGACCTCTTCTTTTTGGAGGGTAGCTGGCGGTGCCTCTTTATGCCCAGCTCCCTCCAGGGCCCCTCCGGCTCATGGCTGTCGCCCATGACCAGCTGACAATGGTGTTCCCTGTTGTCCGTAATAACAGATTGTACCATGAGGGCTTCGTAAGGGTTGCCCAATGGTTCTTCCTGACCCAGCTCCTGGGGATCCCAAGCCGAGTCTAAACAATGGGCTGCTGCTGGTGGGCGGTACCCAGGTTGAGACCAATTTGATCTGGTGTTGTCATTCAGGGGGCAATTCTGCTTGAAGTGACCCAACTGTTTGCACCGGAAGCAGCGTTGTTCGTTGTCCTCCTGGCGTGGATAGCGAGGGCTCGATGTCATCGGTCTGTTAGGCGGATGGTATCTAGCGGCTGGTGGGTGTGAGGGCGCCGTTGGTCGTGGAGGTTGTACCCGTGGTGTGACCTGGTTTGTCTTGCGAGTATCTGCATATTCATCCGCCAACTTCGCGGCCTCTGGTAGAGTCATGGGCCTGCGATCTCTCACCCAATCTTTGACATCCGTCTGGATGTGATTGTAAAATTGCTCCAGGAGCATTAGTTGCAAAATGTCCTCTGCGGTGGTGTCCTGGCTGCTGTTAACCCAGTTAGAGGCCGACAGAGATAACTGGCATGCCCATTCCGCGTAAGAGTCTTTCGTGGTTTTGCGTGAGTCCCTGAACTTCTGTCGGTGGGACTCTGGGGTTACTGCATAACGAGCCAGGAACACTTCTTTAACCCGGGCGTAGCTATGGATATCCTGATCTGGCACGGTCCGGAAAGCATCAGAAGCTTTGCCTGACAGTTTGCCTGACAATATTGAAACCCACTCTCCTCTAGCTATTCGGTGCAGGTTACATTGTCGCTCAAAATCTGCCAGGTAGTTATCAATCTCACAGTCCTTTTCATCAAAAGCTTTAAAAGCGCTAACCGGAATCTTCCTTGCGTCTGCTGTGCTGTACTCACTGTTTGGAGAATGTGCGGCTGCTTGTCGGACTGCTGCCAGTTTTAACTGTAGTTCTGCGTTTACTAACAGGTCCATCACTTTCAGCACCACATCCGGCGTTGGGTTCGGGCCGAACCACGCTAGCTTCTCTCTCATTAGCTTGTTGGCTGGTGATTCCTCTTCCTGAATCACTGGTGTCTCCATCTCTTGTACTGCTGGCGTTGCTGCAATCCCGTCCTCCTGGTCTATCTCCATTGATTCTGCTATGATGATCCGCTTGGTTTTGTTGCTAGCAATCCTTCCACGACTTCCAGTAGTTCTTTCAGTGTATTTCTTTTAAGCAGGGTGTAGCAGCCTTCCATGCACTGTTCCCAGTGTCTGCTTGGAATCCTGGTGTAAGGGAGAGTAGAAGGGAAAATCCCTCTGCTGCCAACCAATTGTGACGGTATCGGTATGATATCCCCGTCAAGCATTCCCTCCTCTCCATACAAGAACATCACAGGATCATCCACACATGAGTCAAGACTGAATGCTGGAACCAAGACTGATTTATTGGCAGCTTGCTGCTGGTTATAAATACAGTTTTACAAGCTAAATCCTTAATCAAGGAACAATGGGAGCTCCACCCCCTTTTCACACACTCTGGAGTTTCTCATACAGAATATAGCCAGACAATTCAGAGCCGACCTGAGACACATTTTCTTTAAATAATGACATCAGGGAAGTTAATTACAAGGTGTACAGAACACATTAGCTGGGCAGCCTGGCACCGCATAATGAAGCAATCAGAATACATAACATGAGTCACCTCTAATCACAGTAAACAGGATTAACATCCCTTTGAAATAAGGAGCTAGCTGCAGACGGGTCATTAACATGTCAATAGCTTGTAACACATGAATCCATTTTACCTCTAACCCACAATTTAACCAAGCAGGGAGAATTACACTGACATATCCTTCACACCTTCTTTACCAATTTGCAATTGCCTCAATTAAATGAATCTCACAGAATGTTGTTGGATGCACCAATCACGCAAGAAGATGTCCTGAGCGCCATTAAAGAGCTAAAATTAAATAAACGACCGGGCCCAGATGGATTCACCGCGTGATACTACAGAACGTTCGGTGACCTACTCTCCCCCATGATGGTGGAAGCCTTCAACGATTTATTAAGCCAGAAATCCTTTAGGCAGGAGTCCCTCACAGCCACTATTTGCATGATACCCAAACCGCATTCCGACTCAACTCTATGTGTGTGACAACTATTGTCCGATATCCATGCTAAACACTGACGTAAAGTTACTCGGTAAAATATTGGCCAATAGACTAAACAAAACAATAGGATCTTTGATACACCGGGACCAAGTGGGCTTTATGCCCAACAGGCAAGCAGGAGATAACATAAGGAGAGCAAGCCTATTGGCATGTATCGCTAAAAAGAGGAAAATCCCTGCCTGCTTTCTCTCTTTGGATATCAGACAGGCGTTTGATTCAGTCTCATGGTCATATATGGAATTTGCGCTATTAAAATGGGGCTTCAGCCCCAACTTTATAAACTGGGTCCTGCAACTTTACCAAAACCCGAAAGCATATGTGAAATATGCAGGTTACAAGTCAGAAACGTTTGATATCCAAAGGGGGACCAGGCAGGGTTGCCCACTATCCCCGTTATTATTTGCCCTCCTGATAGAGCCCCTAGCCCAAAAGATAAGACTTGACCCCAAAGTGCTTGGCGTTGAGTTAGGTGGAGTAAAGCACAAGTTATGCCTTTACGCTGATGATATTTTGTTGTTTCTCTCATCTCCCCAAGTATCGGGGCCCAACTTACTCCCAATCCTACATCAATTTGCGTCAATTTCTGGTTTGGCAATAAATCCAAGGAAATGCCTAGCACTCAATATCTCCCTTTCCCATACGGAACTGTCGGCTGCAAAAGTGGGCCTCCCATTCGAATGGCCAGTCAAGAGCATCCCGTACCTGGGAATACACTTGACCGCTGACAACTCAGATGTTTATGCATGTAATTATCCAGCCCTCCTGAAGCAATTGACAAATTTATTAAAATCCTGGACCCAACTCCCTCTCTCTTGGTTTGGAAGAGTCTCAGCTATAAAAATGACCTTATTACCCAAACTCCTGTACCTTTTTAGAGTACTTCCTATACCAGTACCAGCACACTACCTACGGATAATCCAAAAGCGAGTCTCCTCCTTTGTCTGGGGGTCCTCTAGACCAAGGATTAAACCACAAATTTTATACCTCCCAAAGACAGCCGGGGGGCTTGGTTACCCTAACTTTGCAAAATACTATCAGGCAGCGCAATTGGCTATCCTGACTAAATATCACGCTAAGCAAGAAGCACCGATTTGGGTGTCAATTGAAGCAATAGAATGCGATCCCATTTCAACTTCGAATTTATTATGGGTCACCCCAAAACAACGGAAACATATAAATAATCCTGTCACGAAACACTCACTATCCCTATGGGACAAAGTTAAAAATAAACATCTTCTGATGTCCCCTTTAACCCCCCTGCTGTCTTTCATCAAAAACCCGGCTTTCTACCCAGCCTGGGTCTCCCCTAAATCCTTTAAAGAATGGGTGGATCGGGACTGCACACAAAAGTATAAATTCTTCGACTCGACAACATTGATCCCTTTCCCAGCCTTGAACAAAACTCATGGAATACCCCCCAAGGAAATCTTTCGGTATCTGCAGATAAAGAATTTCTTCCAACCCTCAGCCTGCTCAACAGTAGTAAAAAAACGATTATCTGCTTTCGAAACCATATGCAATAACGACCCGCACGCTAGAAAAGTTATATCTACATTGTACCACCTTCTGCTCTCGAACTCGAGCCCAGGTAAAATATCCTATGTCCATAAATGGGAAGAAGATTTGGGAGTGGAGCTGAGTTCGGAGGAATGGGGTCAAATATGGAACAACACCAAAACAATGTCAGTTAACATTCTAGCGGCAGAAACAAACTTTAAGGTACTTTCCAGGTGGTACTTGGTCCCTACTAGGGTGGCCAAATTCTCGAGTAGCCACTCCGAATTATGTTTTAGAGATTGTGCAGACAGGGGGACCTACTTTCATACCTGGTGGTTGTGCCCAAAAGTACAGAAATTTTGGTCAGAAATATTTAAAATAATTACAGTACTCACAAATAAAACAATCCCTATGGACCCTAAAACAGCTTTACTTAACCTAAAGCCAGACAATATCCCGCACGCTCACTTCACCTTAACGAAACAGCTCCTAACGACAGCTAAACAAACTATTGCGAAAGCCTGGAAATCTCCAAATTTAAACTTAAATGAAGCTATTAGCAGAATGAACACTGCTATGGTATACGCCAAGATGTCTGCTATAGAAGCTGACACAATCACCAGGTTTGAAGGCATATGGATGCCCTGGTTGGATTATGTTACACAAAACACATTTAATGGAGGAGTTCTGATGCCATGGTAGCCCAGTCATCTAGTTGGTGTCCTACCCATTGATAAACGCAATACTGGTAGATTCCCGATCTGATCCTGCAGACCCCTCCCCCCCTCCCTCCCCCCCCCCTTTTTTTTTTTTTTTTTCCCCTTCTTCTCTTTTTCTAACCCCCCAAGATCAATTTTTTCCTTAGCACCCATCTTTATCTAACAAATTAGAAGTATAAGGATAGTCACGAAGTAACTTAGTTAACTTGTAGCTATGCGCTAACCAGGAATTCCTAGAGCGGCAAGCATTCTAAAGATCATAGGGCTAGTAGCACATGGCCGCGATTCCTGGAATGTTATCAGTTTCAGTATTGATCTGTTCAACACCTCTTTACTCTTGATTAATATGTTGTTTAACACTTCTACCATGAGAGGTGAGCTGGGCTAATTATAGAGCCACCTCCATCTATTTAATTACATACTTGTTTGTACATCGACAAGATTTGGAATTCCTCTCTGTTTAATGCCATTTTTTTTTTATTATTGTTACTCGAATGTACACTTGTCTTTAATGCTGTTCAATAAAGATATTTTGACAAGGAAATGTAGTGAAATGGGTTCACAGTGGTGTGATGTGGGATACCATGCGAATCCTGTGCGGGTTCCCGCATCACACCTGAATTACAGATGGTTCACACTGACATCTGCGAACCACTGCGGGTGTCAATAGAAAACTAATGACACCCCCTGATTGGTTTGCAGGTTGCAGTGTGAACTATAAAATGGTACAGGAAAAGGATCGCATGGGTGTCAACACCCAATGCGATCCTATTCCAGTGTGGACAAAAAAAAATAGTCCTGCACCATTCTGGTGTAAATGTGATGGGATTTCAGCCATACAGTTGCACAGACATCGCATTTAATGTGCATGGCAATGCGGTGCGGATCACATGTGATGTCTGTGATTGCACAAGTGTGAATGTGAAATTATGGATGCAATTGGACTAGCGCTCAGATTCCATTAAGAATCCTATAATGGCAGATCTAAGCTATAGGTGATAGAAAATGACACATTAACCAGATCAGTCAGTAAAGGGTTAATTAGTGGTGTCTGGGCAGTGTGATAGAGATTTGTAGAGGGGAATGGAGTGCGTAAGGGGTAAAGAATTGAGGGGGAAATGAGACTAGAAGAGAGAGTGAGGAGTTACACTCGATAAGATAGAAGACCTGAATCTAGGTGACAGAAAAGGAGGGGGGGGGCAGAACGGAATACACAGCCTGGGGGCAGTGAGTTGGAGGAACAATCCACTATGGGGCAGAGAAGGAGAGTACAGGGGTGACTGCATTGAGACTGTCCTGGGAACAAGTGAGGGAGAATGTGAGCAAGACGACAAGTATCTAGAAGGAGGAGGGTCACAAACTTACGGAGGTTGATGGAAGATCATGCAGGGAGGAGAGCTGATATCACAGCACTGAGCCATGCAGGGAGAATGCCAGGAAGCTGAGGATCGTCTTCTAATGTATCTTGTAGCAGAAAGGCAGAGGGAGAGAGACGTTTGTCAGCTGCTGGGCACCTTGATGTTCTTCCTGGCTGCCCACTAAACTCCAGTATTCTGCCGAGATCTCGGCTGTTCAGTCCATGCACTCGGTTGTCTGACAAGGGGGCGGAGCTCCGCATATCACTCCCGCCCACCCCGACATCAGACCTTCAGCCTGACAGGTCCACTCACTGTCTCTGCAGCCATATGCCCCCCAGCTTGCCCCCGGCTTGCCCCCAATCACTGTCTGCACTGCATCCATGGTAACACTGCTGCATGTCCTGTTGGCTAGTGTCAGCAATGTATATCGGAGCCACCCCTGAATCCGGGGACAAAACCAGGGACACACAGGCTCCGGGGATGTTGGCCTCAAAACGGGGACTGTCCCTGGAAATCGGGGACGTCTGGTCACCCTAGCTTAAGCTGTTTAGGAAAAGTAAGGCTGTAGAGCAAGGGTGTCAAACTGGCAGCCCTCCAGCTGTTGCAAAACTACAAGTTCCATGAGGCATTGCAAGGCTAACAGTTACAAGCATGACTCTCACAGGCAGAGGCATGATGGGACTTGT
The DNA here is from genome assembly GCF_905171775.1 of Rana temporaria. NCBI lineage: Eukaryota > Metazoa > Chordata > Amphibia > Anura > Ranidae > Rana > Rana temporaria. The sequence goes on along the minus strand of NC_053495.1, from coordinate 110,031,968 downwards.
AGTTTCGGAACAGCTGGAGGGCCGCCAGTTTGACACCCCTGCTGTAGAGGTTTCTGGTGCCCAGGAGGAGACATACACCCTGCCTACCTGGGCCAGAGGAGACAGTAAGTGAATGTCTGTTTCAAAGGAGCTTGCTAGGTATGCTTCTCTTTTTAACAGAGCTTGGGGTGATGGAGTCTCAGATTTTTCCTCAGATTTTAGCCTCAAAACTTTTGGGTTCAGTAAAGAGATGCTAGCAGTAGTTGTGTTTGGTTTGCACTTCCAGCATGCTCTACATACAAAATCTGAAAAGAGGAAAAATACAGAGGTAGAACAAGACTTCTTAAAAGAGCAGCTTGTAGTGATGACCGAGTGTTGCAAGCAAGGTAAAGGATTCAGAATGCAGGGCACTCAAAGTGAAACCTGCCATGGCTTCATAGTGTGTTCAGATCACTGCAGGCAAAGCTGAAGATTTGAATGAGTGGTCTGCAGCATTTGTGATCAAATCGAATGATGTCCTAACAAAGGAAAAAAGGCCCAAAGCCTGTAGGTAGGACATGTGCCACTGTTACTTCCCATAAGCGTGAGAAACTGTGAATTTGATCTATTCAAACAGTGATGGCTGCGTTGATTCAAGCAATGGGAAGGCAAGGGCAGAGCCAGAAGACAAAACCCTGCTCATGCGCAAATTAGCCACGGCCATCTTGGTTTTGGGCGAACAGACCATCCAAGTGATATGAACTGTTTGATTAACATCTTATTTTTTAAGTGTTTACCCCTATTAAATGTTGCTTTACCTGACTGACTCACACTATGGTGTTTCTTCCTTTTTTCATGATACCATTTCTGCATGAAGCTCTACCTAACTATCTAATATATACAGTAGTAAAAGGGCATGAATATTTATCATTATTATCCATGTTGGGTCACTGTGTCTTTCCTTGTCCAAGGAAGATGCAATGGTGCAGGAACACTTGAAAGAGAACATAAACATGACTGTTGTATAACAGATGTCCATTGCTGCCATAACCTCTTAACACTCCAAACCCCTCCCCCCACCTTACTTAACCTAAGTAACGAGTAGTGTTGAGCAGAATATGCCATATTCGATTTCGCAATATATCTCGAATATATATTCGAATATTCGAGATATATTCGCTAAATTCGAATATTCGTGATATTTTATCGAAAGTAAATGATTGCGATTTTTCGCTATTGCGAATGCGAAAATAATTGCGATTTTTTGATAACTGCGGTAGGAGCACTCTGATTGGCTCAGAATATTCGTGATATTTTATCGAAATATCGCAACATGCGAATGCGATATTTATTGCGCAATTTCGAGAAATGCTGGAGGAGCGCTCTGATTGGCTCAGAATATTCGTGATATTTTATCGAAATATCGCAACATGCGAATGCGATATTTATTGCGCAATTTCGAGAAATGCTGTAGGAGCACTCTGATTGGCTCAGAATATTCGTGATATTTTACAATACAAAATAATTGCGAATATTCGGCAAATGCGGAAGGAGCACTCTGATTGGCTCAGAATATTCTTGATATTTTACAATACAAAATAATTGCGAATATTCGGCAAATGCAGAAGGAGCACTCTGATTGGCTCAGAATATTCTTGATATTTTACAATACAAAATAATTGCGAATATTCGGCAAATGCGGAAGGAGCACTCTGATTGGCTCAGAATATTCTTGATATTTTACAATAGAAAATAAAAAGTGTTTTGCATTGGTGGTGATTCTTTACTCTATCCATCTGTCACAGCCGTTTGTCAATCAAACACCTTAAAGATTGAACACGTTCATGCTGCATGCTTTGGACTTTTTTTCACTTCACATATCAGACATTTTTATGAAAGATTATTTTTCTATTATTGGGACTATATTTCTTTATATATTTGTTTCACTGTGTATTTCACAAGTTATTTGCGCTTGCTTATTTTATAATTTGCCCACATGTCTTGTCACTAGACATATTTTTTATTCTTGTAGAGCGACTCCATTTTCTGTCTTGTATTAATTTATGTTGTATAACATTTTTGAGTTGCTGCTGTATTCTCCCCTTTTTTAAGGTATGCGCAATTTTTTCCTTCTTACAAAAAATAATAATATCAAACATACAAATATTCATAACATACACATACACAAAGCCCCCCCCTTTTGCATCAGAGACAATCAGAGTTCTCCTACCACAGTTTTCGAAAATTCGCAATCATTTTCGCATTCGCAATAGCGAAAAATCGCAATTTTTTTTTTTTCAATTTGGCAACATAATAGGATCGCCTCAGCTTAGCTACTCGGCCCAGGGTCTCTAATCATACCAGCAATGCTTTTAGACGTCGATAGGATGTGATCTGTTTTAAAAATCAAATTGAAAAAATGCGAATATTCGGAATTGCGAATATTCACCGCGAAATTCGAAATATAGCGCGATTTCTCGAATATGCTATATTCGAGTCGAATATTCGCAATGCGAATATTCGTGAGCAACACTAGTAACGAGGCCGAACTGCAGTTTTGGAGTAAAATAGGCCGTAGCAGCCTTATTTATTTCAATTAACATATTTTCCAAAATTCAACTCAATAACATAACATAACACGTCATCACGTGGACCAACCTTGAGTTATTACTTCCGGTCCACTTGACACGCACAGCGTTAACCACAGTGAGGGGTGAACTACATAGATTTGCATTTTGATCCGCCCCCCATCCTGACGTTTCTAGTCTGTATCGGCTTGCCGTTATGTGCTGCGGTACTTCCTGCTCAGCACATGTACTCAGAACGAGGCTTGGAGCGCACGCTCTGGCGCCATTTTGCTGTAACTAGGAAGCGCCCGTTCGGAGCGCCTCCTCTTTTCTATACACCCTATCAGAACATTGTGTCAAGATGAGGCTTGGAGCGCACGCCCCGCCGCCATCTTGCCACATCCAGGAAGTGCTTGTTTCAAGCACTTGTGCATTACAGACGTTCTGATTTTCCATTTTTCTTCTTTTTTGTTGCTTTTTTTCGCCACCCATGTGCTCATTACATGTTCAGAGTGCTATTTCACATTTAACATTTTGTTCAGATCTGATTCCTACCCGGAAGTGTTGCTGTTCTGAGTGACTCCTCCCAGATGGTGAGTTGTATGTGTTTGGGGGCTCATTATAAATTTGTCTGTTGGCCACATAGGAGGGATACCCTTTTGACAACGTGTACTCACACGAAACGCGTCAGGGATGACTCCAATGTTGCCATCATTTTATTGAAGTGCGCTTTTTTCTCAACTGACATGTAAGTGCAATCTTTAATTAAACCTAAACTGATTTTGACGGTACTACACTATGGCGTCCCCTCTTTTCTTTTCCACGTTCACATGTAACCCTCACTAACGGATGACCATCTCCTGCATTCCCTGAGCGAGAGACCTTCCAGTTCCCCCCAGGTCATGATATTTGGATCATTTGTGGACCCCTTCCTGAAGCAGCTCCACACCGTGGTTTCCAGTCTATACCAATCCTGATTGACTCTGGAAATATACATTTCGCAGAGTCCACAAGTTCCGGTAAGCCTGCATCCACATTGGTGACGGGATATTCCTTATTTTTGAAATTCATTTATATTCATATATTTTTTGAAGATTTCATCTCACCCTTCAATTTTGAACTTTGTATTCATCCATCACTTGGTTCATTTTGGACATTTAGTCATTTGCTTCCAACATTTGTACCTCCATACATATGTGCATTTCTCATTGTTGCATATTGATCATGCGTGGTTTTTGATTTTACTGTCGTACCTTTTTTGTATCAGAGCGCTACACTTTTTTGTTTCTATTCTGTTTTTTGCTTCTTGTTTTTCAGTAGCTGTGTTTAGCAGCTTGATACATGCACATTTAGCAGCGCAATAATTTACACTATACCATTAACATAACATAACACATTGGTCTTTGCGGGGACCCCAAATCACATATAGCAAAACCTAGGACTGCGGTACCTCTCAATCTGGTCCTAGGCCTCAAGCCGACAAGCTGGTTTAGAGACGACCACTGACCGCAGTGCCCACCCATTTCCAAATTATTTCAGCTAAACCTCAGTTAACTGCAATAACCACCCTCAGGACCCATACCACCTGACCACTACCTTTTGAGGTATCTTCCTTCCCCCGCAAAGACCAACACCCGCCACTGCCACGACAGCTTGTACGACCCTGACAGAAATAACACAGACAAAACAAACAACAAAACTAATTAACACACCAACAACCTGACCCCACTCCCCTAATATAAGGGAGGGTGGGTGGGAAGTTTCTCCCTCGCTGTGTTACAGGAGGGTGTAAGGGGTTAAGGTTCTATAGTTAGGATCATTCCTTAACTATACATATGGTTGTGAAGGGTTAATAGGTTTTAGAGTGAATATTATTTATTTCACTCATTTTAGTAGGATTCTAAAATGGCCTTGTACACATAGTTTTATCTTTGAGAAAATATAAACATATAGCATTTCTTTCTTATTACTGAGAGATGTTATTATTTATTTTCTTTGTAGAATTCTAAGATAACTTTGCACACACATAATTGCTTGTTAATTCTCATCTCTGAACAAAACATTACACATGCAACATTCTTTAATAATTGGAGCCCTTATTATTTTTCACATGTGTCCTAGTAATTGTTAAAACTAATTAACTTTGTACACTTTTATCTAGGATTTCAACTGATGTCATATTTACTCCTTTTTCACCAATTAGTTTATGCAGGTGTTTTATTTAATGAATAGAAAGATTTGTATTAGCCAATCACATATTGTTTTGTATTTGTATTAGCCAATCACATATTGTTTGGATAATGCGGCCCTTCCCCTTTTTGTAATGCATATATCCTCATAATATTATCACTAAAGGCAGAGAGATGATTTCAGCCATAATGCATGTGTGTCTTTTTTCCTTGAGCTGATATCCCTCTCTCATGGGTGATCACCCGAACTAAACACACTGAGACTGCCAAAGGACAACCAGCGCCAGTCTGCCACCCCCACAATTTGGAGGTCCCACCGAGATCGGGAGATCATCTCTGGAATTCCCGGTGACATATACACATTTTTTTGCTGTTTGTCTGCCGGGTCACTAGGAGCTCTGATTTGACTTCCGATCTAGAACTAAAATAAATTAACACACATGGGGATCCACCCGGGAGTGGATAGTGTGTGTTGATTTTGGGGGAGAGGGCGCAAAGGCTTAGCCGGCTAATATTTGTGTTTCGGGGAAACACTAAAGGTTTCAGAGAAAACCTATTTTCTTGCAAATTGTAATTCTGGGAATTACGTTTAAGGCTCAGGGAGACTTAATCTTTTGCAACCGTGTCTCGAGGAGGCACCTTCATAGCCGGCTAACATTTGTGTTTCGGGGAAACACCATAAGGTTTCAGAGAAAACCTATTTTCTTGCAAATTGTAATTCTGGGAATTACATTTAAGGCTCAGGGAGACTTAATCTTTTGCAACCATGCCTCTAGGAGGCACCTTCAAGTTTCAGGGAAACTTGACCTCTTTCCGAGAAAGAGATATAACTGGCAGTCTCATTGTGTTTAAAAAACCTGTGCTTTCTCTTCTATCGCATAAAGTATAAGATCATTTGTTTGTGTGATACAAATGTCTGGTTGGTAAGTGTACAGACAAGGATCACTGAATTGTTGTTGTTCTTTTGTTGTTGTTGTTGTTTTGTTGTTGTTCTCCTTCTATCCCTTTGTTGAGAGTGGAAAGGTGGTCACATTTCACTCGACCCGATCCGTCAGCTTGCCTAAAATTCTGTGACTGGCTCACGTTTTGGGAAGAAGCATTATTTGGGGTAAAACCTGAATTTTGGCAGTCGAGCACTGTGAACGTTCCATGATATAGAAATTAATGTTTTGTGAATACCACTGAAGTTGTTGTTCTTTTGTTGTTCTGTTTTGTGAATACTGTTTTGTGGAATATTGTGTTTGTGGAATTGTAACTTAAGCATACTGAATCTGACAGTAACTTACACATTGTTAGACATATTAGTGAGAGACCATATAACTTACACCATGTTTTTGCCGCAGTAGACCGCCCAAGGCGCTGCTGCAGAAACCAAGTATTATATAAACGTAATTGTTATTTTTCTGTACCAATTAAAGATTACATTGGGCAGACTCTGGGTCGATTACAACTGTTCATTGATTGTTTCAGCGGTTTTATGTCCCAATAATGGACGGTTGTAACCCGTTCCCGAGAGAGGAGAAAGGAGGATTAATTGTTGAGTCCTCTGTGTTACCCATTGACGCTGTCACTGAATCATACATTGTGACCATGTACAACATGCAGGCATATCTGGGTCCTCCAGACCTGCCTGAAGATGTTTTGGCCACAGGAGAATATGACACTGGCCTAGTCTCCTGTGCCCCTTACAGGGTCACTCTGAAACCTGACCTCCATGCCTTGCTTGCCAACATACCGCATGATGCCACACATTTTACTGTTATAGATTCAAAGAATGTTTTTTTGTAGTGTCCCTGTTGACAAGGAGACCAGACCTTTTGTTTTCTTTTTCCTTTGATGGCGAACGCCAGTTAAACTGGATGGAAGTGCCTCAAGGATTTGTGGACTTCCCTGTGGTATACAGTACTGTTTTTCAGTCCACACTCAGGCCATGGCACTCCCCCCAGGATTCGGTAGTACTACAGTATATCAATGATCTGATGGTCTGTAGTAAGTCAAGGGAGGCCTGTCAGCAAGACAGTGAATCACTGATGTTATGGTTATACAAATGTGGTCATAAAGTCTCTAAGAAAAAAATTGCAATGGTGCAGTGAAAAGGTTGAATACTTAGGCTTTGTCTTCTCAAAGGGTCAAAGGAGCCTCAGTCCTTCTCGAATCCTTGCCATAGTGGGCCTGGTCACCCCACACACCAAGAGAGAAATGCTGTATTTTCTTGGTATGATAAATTTTTGTAGGCAGTGGATTCCTGATTGCTCCTTTTATGATAATATTCTGAGACAAGCCACTCTGAAAAATGCTCCCATAAATGTTGAATGGTCTATTGAAATGTTGTATGCCTTTGAGGCATTAAAGAATGCTCTGCTAATAAGTCCTGGACTGAGCCTCCCTGACTTTTCATTGATGTTTCATTTGTATGTTAGAGACAATTGTACAACCATAAAAATTTAAATAAAATACTTGCGCTGTAGAGTGTGGGACAAAGAGTGAAAATTGGGTGATAACATTTATACAGTGGCTAGTGAGAATAATATTTAGTGAGAACAATATTATAAAGCATATATAGCAATGGAAATAACACAAGGACAGTCCTTAATAAAAATCTGCACTCTGAAAAGGTCCAGATCCGGCACAGTCCTGCCGTGTATTGGTGTATTCCAACAGAGATAAATCCTGATCTCCAACGGTGCAGGTGTTGTGTAAAAATGATAATGCAAAAAATACACTTTAAGAAAAAACACGGAAAAAAGTTCTAAAATAAATATATATAAGACCCTTGGATCCGGAGTATAGGTGGAATAGAATAGTTGAGCCAACACCAAAGTTACATGTATACACCTTTGGTGAACCCAGCTGCTCACCTCGAATTGACCGCAATGTGTCTAGATCAACCTGGTCTAGATGGTTATAGTCCACAAATAGGTAGCACACATAGATCTCCGTCCGATGTTTAACATGAAAAAAACAAAGTAAAAAGACAAAAAGAGGCTGATGGTGAAATACCGTCACAAGAAGGGGTTGGCAATTGGGATCTTGGCGAGTGGGAGTGCACTCACATGTAGGTGAGAGATCTCAGGCTCATATCCACGAGCACCGCACTCGTCAGTCCCTCTATCTTTCCTCTGCTCTTTCTACTAGATCTCGGGATTCAGATGCTGGCTGTTTTAGTCTCCCCAAGATTTCACAGTGTGTGAAGATGTCTCAGCTGATGTGGGTTTGTGATGACTCCTATCCCTCTCTCAATGGCTCAGATGGAGCGCTCAGATGGCGTGGTGATGGGGAAGAGGTGAAAAAACATACCCATAGTATAGCCCAGTCAGCAATATAAACAGGTTTATTAAAAACAAAGTTAAAACTCACATATAAATACAGGAACTCTGCAACAATCCTTACGAGTGGCGAACTCGTATGTCCGTTCGTCAGATGCTGGAGTGTGTCCTGCCTACCAATCCCGACGCGTATCGTCACGGTCACGTGACTTCATCAGGGGATGTTCCCCTGATGAAGTCACGTGACCGTGACGATACGCGTCGGGATTGGTAGGCAGGACACACTCCAGCATCTGACGAACGGACATACGAGTTCGCCACTCGTAAGGATTGTTGCAGAGTTCCTGTATTTATATGTGAGTTTTAACTTTGTTTTTAATAAACCTGTTTATATTGCTGACTGGGCTATACTATGGGTATGTTTTTTCACCTCTTCCCCATCACCACGCCATCTAAGCGCTCCATCTGAGCCATTGAGAGAGGGATAGGAGTCATCACAAGCCCACATCAGCTGAGACATCTTCACACACTGTGAAATCTTGGGGAGACTAAAACAGCCAGCATCTGAATCCCGAGATCTAGTAGAAAGAGCAGAGGAAAGATAGAGGGACTGACGAGTGCGGTGCTCGTGGATATGAGCCTGAGATCTCTCACCTACATGTGAGTGCACTCCCACTCGCCAAGATCCCAATTGCCAACCCCTTCTTGTGACGGTATTTCACCATCAGCCTCTTTTTGTCTTTTTACTTTGTTTTTTTCATGTTAAACATCGGACGGAGATCTATGTGTGCTACCTATTTGTGGACTATAACCATCTAGACCAGGTTGATCTAGACACATTGCGGTCAATTCGAGGTGAGCAGCTGGGTTCACCAAAGGTGTATACATGTAACTTTGGTGTTGGCTCAACTATTCTATTCCACCTATACTCCGGATCCAAGGGTCTTATATATATTTCTTTTAGAACTTTTTTCCGTGTTTTTTCTTAAAGTGTATTTTTTGCATTATCATTTTTACACAACACCTGCACCGTTGGAGATCAGGATTTATCTCTGTTGGAATACACCAATACACGGCAGGACTGTGCCGGATCTGGACCTTTTCAGAGTGCAGATTTTTATTAAGGACTGTCCTTGTGTTATTTCCATTGCTATATATGCTTTATAATATTGTTCTCACTAAATATTATTCTCACTAGCCACTGTATAAATGTTATCACCCAATTTTCACTCTTTGTCCCACACTCTACAGCGCAAGTATTTTATTTAAATTTTTCTGTTTCACTCTAGTCTATCGAGGTAGACCTTTATATTTGCAGCAGTATTTTCAGTTTGTCCCCCTCCCCTTCACCTTTCAGACAGCGCAGGAGTTCACCTTATTCAATTGTACAACCATGGCGGGTGTGCTGGCCCAAGAACACGTGGGCAAGCTACGACCTGTAGCTTATTTTTCAAAGGTCATGCCTCCACAAGTCCAGGATTTATCGTCCTGTTTTAGGGCTCTGGCAACATGCGCTATGGTGGTAGAAATGGCATCTGTGTTCACATTAGGACATCCTACAACCTTATATACCTCACATAATGTAATAACCCTACTTAAAGGCACACACACCCAACACATGTCAGCTGAGAGATTAAGTGAGTATGAGGTTATTCTCCTCAGTAATCCACAGCTGTACATTGAGTATAGTGCCAGTAAATCGGGCCCGGCCATGATCCTAGATGCACTTCTTGGCATGGAGTCATTTGAGGATGAAGGACCCGATTGTCATGACTGTCTGGAGGAGATTGAAATGGTTGTCTCCCCCGGACTGGACATGATGAACATACCCATCCCGGGTGCGGATGTTGTCTTTGTGCATGGTTTATGTGCCGAGCCCAGTGACAACACCTGCAGTAGTTAAATTTCCTGATGTCGTTTTAGAAGCCAAGTCCATCCCTTACCAGTCAGCTCAAGCAGCTGAACTCATTGCTCTCATTAGAGCATGTGAAATTTACACAGACCAACCAGTGACTATTCACACCTTTGGTCATGGGGGACGTTTGTCCCTAGAAGTATATGTAAGAACAACATATTGTATTAAACAAAGTTTGTATGTGATCACATATACTACATATCGTATGTTGCAATTAATGAAAGAATGTAGCTTGTGCGATTTCCCTGTAGAGGTGGAAGTAACGGTGTCCCCTTTTTAGATGAAAGGGCAGTATGTGCAACTTCGACCACCACATCTAAATGTTCCATTAAAAGATAACCAATTGGTTTGAGTGGGCCTACTGCAAAAAAGACTGGGGGATAACAAACTGCTGAGGGATGGAGCCCTCCTGGATACAGTGCGGACACCTCCTTTTAACATATCACAATAAATGGGGTCATTAGACAGAATTGGAAGATATTTGGTGACAATCTTTTTTATTTTGTGAAACTCACTGCTGTATGGAGTAGAAAAAGTAGTGGTATAGTTTTGATCTTTAAGCTTTTTTGGTTGGCCCTGTCCATCATGACCAGGAAGTTTATCTAAGAGCAGTTCTTTTCTTTGTACTCTCTTGGCTATTGATATGCCCCTATTTATTATGGCTCTTGGGTAACCTCTTTCCTTGAATCTATTGGACATGTGTATGACTTCTTGATCAAAGTCTGATTCTTTGCTGCAAAGCCTCCTCAATCTTAGGAATTGACCAACCGGGATACTGTTTATAGTATGTCCCGGATGGTTAAAATCAGCCCGTAGGAGGGTATTCCCAGCGCTGGGTTTCCTATAGAGGTTGGAAATAACTGCACTGTTTTCTCCCGTCAGCGTGACATCTAGAAATTCCATGCATTTCTTATCTAGAACTCCAGTAAAATTGAAATTGAGTTGATTGTCGTTCATATAGTTTAACCACTCCTGTAAATCTACATGTGGTTTGGAAACAATAAACAAGAGGTCATCTATGTACCTGCAATAGAAAGGGCCACTGTTAGAAATCACGGGGGCCCCCGTACAGCCTACCCGATGGGGCCTCCCCTCGACCTTACCCCTGACCCTACCTCAAAACAAAATGCAGCTTTGTTTACAAGTGCATGCAGTAGAAGGGGTAGCAGTTACAAATACAAGTGTAAATGAGGCCTAAGGTTACATGGCTTTTTTACTCAGAAAACAGGTGCAGAAACTCTATCACGCCCCCATTGCACCACTAGCCATGAACATAATCAACCCCCCCCCCCAGTTTTCTAAATGTAGAATGCACAGTTCAGTAGTGTGCTACATTCAGAGTACAGGGTTCAGCAGTTTATTGTAGAGTTCCGGGGGGTGTTATGTACAGAGTGCAGAGTTAAGGAATGCATTACACATGAGGTGCGGGATTTGAGCAGTGCACTGTGAACAGAGTGCAGAGTTGATTAGTGTGCCATATGCAAAGTGCAGCATGCATTAGTGTGCTATGTACAGATTGCATGGTTGAGGAGTTTGCACTGCACAGAGTGCAGGGTCAATGTACAGTGTGCTATGTACAGATTGCATGGTTGAGGAGTTTGCACTGCACAGAGTGCAGGGTCAATGAGTGCACTACGTTCAGTGTGCAGAGTGTGCTTTGTACAGGGTTGAGCAGTGCACTAAGCACAGTGTAGAGAGTACAGGAGTGAGCTTTGTACAGAGTGGGCAGTGTACAGAATTCAGGGTTTAGGAGTGCACTGCATTCACAGTACAGGGTTCATAATTGTGCTACGTACAGAGTGCAAGGTTCAGGAGTGTGCTACTTGCAGAGTTCAGGAGTGCGTTACATTCAGAGTGCACAGTTTAGAAGTGTACTATGTACAGAGTGCAAGGCTCAGGAGCGTGCTGTGTACAGAGTGCATTGTTCAGGAGTGTACTATGTACAGAGTGCACGGTTCAGGAGTGTGCTACGTACAGTGTGCATGGTTGAGGAGTGCGCAACGTACAGAGTGCAGGGATCAAGATTGTGCTACTTGTTGGGTTCAGGAGTGCGTTACATTCAGAGTGCACGTTTTAGAAGTGTGCGATGTACAGAGTGCATGGTTCAGGTGTGTGCTACGTACAATGTGCATGGTTCAGGAGTGCGCTACGTACAGAGTGCATGGTTCAGGAGTGAGCTACCTACAGAGTGCATGATTCAGGAGTGCGCTACGTACAGAGTACAGAGCTCTTCCCTCCTTCCTGCCCAGTGCAGAGCACCTCTCTAGTCCTTTACCAGTACAGACCTCTCCTTCATGTCTAGTACACAGCACTGCTCTTCCCCACAGAAAAGAATGGACTGAAAAGGTCAGGCTGCCGGCGCGTGCTTCTTGTGATAATGCGGGTTGGAGGTTAGAACTACATGCCCCGCCCCATCCCCTCCACGTCTCTCCCTCTCCTATGTTGTATATGCAGGAAAGAGCTGGGAGGGTTGAGTGTGCCGCCAGGATCTCTATCAATTATAAAACACAGACGCCAGGCTTCTGTGTTTGTTAGTGACTAGTAACAATGCATGGAGTTTCCATTGATTCCTTTGTGGAAACTGGCTTTGATATACAAGTGCTTTGGATTACAAGCATGCTTCTGGAACAAATTAATCCAAGGTACTACTGTAGTAGCATTTGCAAGCATGTTGGACAAATTCACATTCAATTGTTTTAGTGTATGTCTAAGGTGAATGTTGCCCAGTAACAATTTTATTTGTGGATGAATTCAAGATGAATGTCATATTTAATATTTCATAAATATTTTTGAAACCTTACCTTCAATGCATTGTCCTTTAGAAACAGTTATCCATTCACCTTCAATGCAGGCCTTTTTAATACCGTGTTTCCCCGAAAATAAGACACTGTCTTATATTTTTTTCCCCTCAAAAAATCACACTATGGCTTATTTTCGGGGGATGTCTTATATGTCGAATTGTGGTGCCATTTCATGGGCAAATGTTTGAATATCAGCCCTGCGCACAACCAAAGCCTTTGCTCTCCTGTCAGCAACCCATTCACTAATCATGTCTTCCAGCTCAGAAAATAAAGGTTGCCTACCTGAACCACACTTGCGCTTCTTGGAATTTCCTCTGTCCACCTGTAGACTGAGAGTGGAGCACAGTGGAGCTGGGGTGATCTCTTTGGGCTCAGTAGCAGCTTTTCCCCCTATCCCCTGGTGTTTGTGTGGGGTGAGAGAGGTGGTACAGAGCTTCTCCTCACTTCTTTACAGCTCTGAGCTCCGCACCAGTACAGTACTACCATATCACGTGTTTACCGCTCCGCGCCGCATACGACACGCCCATTGCTACGTCTTATTTTCGGGGGATTCGACACGCCATCGCTACGTCTTATTATCGGGGATTCGACACGCCATCACTACGTCTTATTTTCGGAGGGGTGTCTTATATTTCGATCTTGCGTCGAAATCCCGCTACGGCTTATTTTCGGAGTACGTCTTATTTTCGGGGAAACACGGTAGGACTAGTTTGGCTGTATCCTTGGCAACAAATGTAAGTTGCCACCTTCCCAGGTGGAAAAGTTTCATCATTCCACTGACCTTCTAGTTCCCCATTTTCATGACTTTGCTGTGGCTTTGAACAGTAACTTAACACTTAAAGGAGAAGTCCAGCCTGAGCTTGTTTCATACCAGATGGGACATAAGTAAATTGAGTGGGTTCTTCTACCGGCTACCATCAGGGCCCTTTAGCGTTTTTGCACTTGTTGTGGTATGTGGGAAACAAAACCTGCTTTCAGTTAAAGTACATAGAGGTATAGGTATATGGGTAGTAATTAATCCAGTTGGTGAAATATCAGGGTTCTAAACAGACCCCTAATGTCTCACTTTTCAGACAGAGAAACAGATCCCTGATCCTCTTCTCTGCAATGAATGAATGAACAGGTAGCACTTTGTACAGAGACTTCCTGTTCTTCATAAACTGAAAGCATAACATACACAGTTTAAAGGAGTCATCAATCACTCACTGTGTTCATTCAGGAAAGGCAGAGATCAGTAAACATGACATGTTTACCAACCCTCTGCTCTCCATTCTCAAATCGATCACAGTCTGACTGACCAACATCTGAATGGGAAAACTGTTGTGGGTATAATGCCGCGTACACAGAATCATTTTTCAGCATGAAAAAAAAACGTTGTTTTTCAGCATGTTGAAAAAACAACGTTTTTCCAACTTCATCATTAAAATGACGTTGCCCACACACCATTGTTTTTAAAAAATTATCTAGCAAAGCGCGGTGACGTACAACACATACGACGGCACTATAAAGGGGAAGTTCCATTCACCTTTGGGCTGCTTTAGCTGATTCCGTGTTAGTAAAAGACGATTTGCGCTTTTTTGTCTGTTACAGCGTGATGAATGTGCTTACTCCTTTATGAACGGTAGTTTTACCAGAACGAGCGCTCCCGTCTCATAACTTGCTTCTGAGAATGCGTGGGTTTTTAACATCGTTTTAGCCCACATACAATCATTTTTTACTACCCGAAAAACAACATTGTTTAAAACAACGTTAAAAAAATGCAGCATGTTCAAATTTTTCTTTTTACGTTTTTCAGAAGCTGAAAAATGATGTGAAGCCCACACACGATCATTTAAAATAATATTTTTTTAAAAATTACGTTTTTTTCATGCCAAAAAATGATCATGTGTACATTAGAGTGTGGATACAATACAGTGCATCTTTCCATTACAGGATAGTGAGAGATATGACATTTGTGTCTATATAGACATACACAGACCCCTTTTAGGAACAAACTGCAGGGGTCCTGTAATAGCTGGCTTAGAGTCATCAAATAGGTATGTGGGGGGGGGGTGTTTATATTGGGGAGGGTGGGTTTGCTGACTGTGGGGATTGAGCTTCTTGCCCCTTATGTATACTAGGGGTACACCTTTGCCCTACACAGTGTGTTTGGTTCTTTTAGAGGAACTGTGTGAGAGAATTATTTTACATAGAACCCCCTTTCATTATAGGGAGTTCTGTATTGGTATATGGGGGGATCTTTGTAAAGTGCTAGTAATTTACTGTATATGTTACATTAATAAAATATTTGTGTAGTTAACTCTTTAGGGTGTGTAGAAGTGCTTGCGTTTATTTTTTATTTTTGTTGTTCTAGTATATATTTGATGACACCCCCCGATACTTATTCGCTGAGTACTACATTGTCTAAGTAGATGTGATTCCCATTTTTTCACAATTTTGTCCATATCAAATACTCCCATTGTGCCCCATCAAATGCTCTCATTGTGCCCCATCAAATGCTCCCATTTTGCCCCATCAAATGCTCCCACTGTGCCCCATCAAATGCTCCCACTATGCTCCCACTATGCCCCATCAAATGCTCCCACTGTGCCATCAAATGCTGCCACTGTGCCATCAAATGTTCCCACTGTGCCTATCAAATGCTGCCAGTGTGCCCCCGTCTGCCCGACACTTAACCTGTCTCGGTGGGGTAGCGGGAGACGGCGGCAAGCGGGTTTCCTCCATGCTTTTCCATGTCCTCTATGTCTTCTCCTGTCCTCTCTTCCTGTGCTCTGCTATAATTGGACGCCTGATAGGCCTCCAATCACAGCGCCTGTCGTTTCAGCCAATCAGGTGACGGGTAACAGACCCAAACACCTGATTGGCGGAGAGGCAGTTTAGTGTTAGGAAAGCGAATATTCATTTGTTTTTCTAACACAGCTGAGTAAACTGTGAGCGCCTATGGCTCCAATCAGGTGCTTCAAAAAATTACCCCGCTATGCATGAATCTATCTATTGGTGATAGAGGTGGTGGCAGGAGAGAGGGGGTGGCGCCCATGCGCCCTTATGGACGCACCGCCACTGCCATAAACTTAGGCAATTTTCACTATAAGGGAAATGTCCCAAAACAACAGTTTTCCAAACTCATCCTGTGTTCTTTCTAGGACAAAGCAGCCATTAGGATGAATGCACTGTAGTGGTACAGAGTAAGTGCCGTCCTTCTCCTGAGCCCCACACATGTGCAGTGTGCTCTCTCTGCTCTCAGCCACTGAGCTCACCAACAGAGACACAAGAGTGTATGTGTAGGGCACAGGAGAAAGACAGTGCTCGCTTTCCTTTGATAAACTAACCCTTAAGGGATAAATAATTTCAGTGTACATGCAGTTACAGAGAACAGGGATGGCTTTTTTTAAACGCTATTAATGCTTGTTAAGAATATGTAAATACTTTAGTATCTATAGCCTAGGAATGGCTTCCCATACATGCATGGTATGGTTATAAATTCACACTAGCTCTGATTGCATAATCATTTGGGGAAATGCTGTGCAAGCAGAGCAATACATTCAGACGGCTGGGGATGTCTGGAGTCAGCAGGAGCCGGTTGCCCCAAATAGAGCATGTGAGTGTTGTGACATGTAGACATTTTTTTTAGGGCAGAGGATGTCTGGAGGATTACTAGAAGAATGAATATTAATCTTCCCCCTTAGTGAAGTTATGTAATGGGATAAAGAATGTGGGGTTCACAAATGGACTTATAGGGCCAGATCCACGTACCCTGGCGCATATTTCCGTTGGGCGTAGCGTATGTCTGATACACTACGCCGCCGTAACTTACATATTTTTTTTTTGTATCCTCAAAGAATGCTCGCCGTAAGTTACGGCGGCGTAGTGTAACTTTGGCGGCGTAAGGGCGTGCAATTCAAATGGATGTGATGGGGGCGTGTTTTATGTAAATACGTCTTGACCCGACATAAATGACCTTTTTTAACTGCGCATGCGCCGTCCGTGGGGATATCCCAGTGCGCATGCTCGAAATGAAACCGGAACAAACCAATGTTTACAACGGTGACGTCATTCTACGCAAATCCCTATTCGCGAACGACTTAGGCCCCGTACACACGACCAGTTTCCTCGGCAGAATTCAGCTTCCGACCGAGTTTCTGGCTGAATTCTGCCGAGGAAACTGGTCGTGTGTACACTTTCGGCCGAGGAAGCCGACGAGGACCTCGGCGAGGAAATAGAGAACATGTTCTCTATTTCCTCGTTGTTCTATGGGAGCTCTCCTCCCGCCGAGGTCCTCGGCGGCTTCAGGGCTGAACTGGCCGAGGAACTCGATGTGTTTGGCACGTCGAGTTCCTCGGCCGTGTGTACGAGGTCTAACGCAAACGACGTAACATTTTCAAAATTTGACGCGGGAACGACGGCCATACTTAATATAGGATACGCCTCATATACCAGGGGTAACTATACGCCGAAAAAAGCCTTACGGAAACTACGTAAAAAAATGCGCCGGCCATACGTACGTTTGTGGATCGCCATATCTAGCTAATTTACATACTCAACGCGGAATTTGACGGAAACGCCACCTAGCGGCCAGCGTAAATATGCACCTACGATCCGACGGCGTACTAAGACCTACGCCTGTCGGATCGATCCCTCATTCAGTCGTATCTTGTTTTGTGTATACAAAACAAAGATACGACGGGGGAACTTTGAAATTACGCGGCGTATCCATAGATACGCCGGCGTAATTCGTTTGTGGATCTGGCCCATAGTTGTTAGCCCTGATGGAATATTATATATATATAAGAAATAAGTAATGAGGAAAATATAATTTACTAAATTAATGATAATTAGCAACTTACTTTTGCACTGTCCTTTAGAAATGTCCAACCATGAACCTTCAATGCAGGCCATCCTAATAGGTCCATCTCGGATATATCCATTGACACAGGCAAATTTTGCAACAGTTCCCGGCGAATATGTTTCAGCATTCCAGTTACCTTGTAGTGTGGCTCCTTCCTTCTCATCTGGCTTTCCACAATGATCTTTAAAAAAATAAAATAAAATAGTATAAAATAGATTAAACTTTTCATTACCTCATTCATTTCAGGGTAACAAGGAAGTTACAAATGCTGCAAGTACCGATCCTTAGCTTATTTTTTCCTCCAATTATTTTTTCTTTTGGTATATTATATTTTCTTGTAATAATTATGTTCTTTATATTGCAGCTCATTTGGAAAGAGGCCTTTGGTAATTGCTGCACCTTGTCCCCAACCTTTTAATTGTATATTACAATATGCTAGTCACAGGGCCGGTGCAAGGATTTTTGCCAACTAAGGCGAAGGTGCATTTTGACGCCCCCCCCCCCCCCCCCCGCGCACGCACACACACCATAAATTCTATCTGTGCTCCATTAAGCTTTAATGGTTATGATGCTTAAAGTGATCATTTAACTTATTTATCTTTTACAGAGAAAGATAGCATAGATGGTGTTATTCTGCATTGCGTTGTATATAATGTATTATTGCTGGGATTTGTAGTTCTCTATAGCTGGTGGAACCCCAGCAATAATACATTATACAGCGCAATGGAGAATACCAGCAGTTACAGAGGACAACAAATCCCAGCAATACATTATATAAAACGCAATGCAGAATACCAGAAGCTATAGAGGAACAACAAATCCCAGCAATACATTATATAAAACGCAATGCAGAATACCAGCAGTTACAGAGGACTACAAATCCCAGCAATAATACATTATATAAAACACAATACAGAATACCAGCAGCTATAGAGGAACAACAAATACCAGCAATACATTATATAAAACGCAATGCAGAATACCAGCAGTTACAGAGGACTACAAATCCCAGCAATAATACATTATATAAAACGCAATACAGAATACCAGCAGTTACAGAGGACTACAAATCCCAGCAATAATACATTATACAGGCTGCTTAATATATTATTGCAGAGATTCAGTGTTTTTTTTTAAACAGGAAACTTTAAAACAGGTCCCCCTTACCTGTTTCTGAACCCTTGTAAGTCACGGTGGCGGCTCTGCGGGCGTGTGTCCGGCCTGTGTGGTGAGCAAACCTCCCGCCTCCATTAGTACAGACCCCCCCCATAAACCACACCCCATTAGTAAAGACCCCCCACAGGACCAACCACCCCCCTCCAGACAAACCTCCCGCCTCCATTAGTACAGACCCCCCTCAGGACAAACCTCCTGCCTCCATTAGTACAGACCCCCCATAAACCACCCCCCATTAGTACAGACCCCTCCACAGGACAAACCACCCCCCTCCATTAGTAGAGACCCCCCTTCCATTAGTACAGAC
The DNA here is from genome assembly GCF_905171775.1 of Rana temporaria. NCBI lineage: Eukaryota > Metazoa > Chordata > Amphibia > Anura > Ranidae > Rana > Rana temporaria. Next base: position 110,012,943 of record NC_053495.1, on the reverse strand, counting down.
CCCTGACAAACCACCCCCCCATTTGTACAGACCCCCCCCACAAGCCAACCCCCATTAGTACAGAGCCCCCCATAAGCCATCTCCCATTATTACAGACCCCCCCACAAGCCATTCCCCATTATTACAGAACCACCCCCCTCCATTAGTACAGACCCCCCCCCACAAACCACCCCCCATTAGTACAGACCCCTCCACAAACCATGGTCACCCCCCTTCATTAGTACAGAGGCCACCACAACCCCCCCCCCCCCCCAGGACAAACCCCACCTGGGCAGCAGCTGGAGAGGACAGTGTGCAGCTGCGCCACACGGGTGGATCGTGGAGGAGGATTTGAAAAAGTAAATACTGCGGCGGGGGAGAACGCACACTCTGGCGCTTGATCGCCTCCACCTCTGTGGCGCCTGGGTGAACTGCACCCCGCACGGCGCTGCTGGATTGCTGCTGGTCTGAGGTCTCGATCGGGCGGCCGCCACTGATATTCCGCCCTGTCCCCTGGCTGGTGCTGGCGCCGTAAGGCAAGTGCCAATGTTGCCTTGTGCTAGCGCCGGCCCTGGCTAGTCATTGATCATTGATATGTGGCTGCTGTGGCACCCTCCTAGTTTAGAGCTAGGTAAATTCAGTTCAGCAGCTGAGGAGTCCTCAAGTTGTTTCAGTTGCAGTTCATCAGGGGTATCCCATGTTTCCTATCCCCATCCAAGTCACTGTTCCAATTAATACCCTTAAAGAACCCTTATGCCTTGTACACACGATTGGAATTTATGCCTTGTACACACGATCGGAATTTCCGATGAAAAAAGTCAGACGGACTTTTTCCATCGGAAATTCCTACCGTGTGTAGACCCAATTGTCAATCAAAGTCAGTCAGCCAATGAGCAGAGAAAAGGGGTGGGCCGGGCTGAGGCTCCATGTCTGAATGGACACAGGGAGTTGTGGCTTGGCCCGGGTTCCCCCATAGCAAGCTGTTTGCTGTGGGGGCACTCAACATGGAGGGGCCAGGAGCATCGAAGGGGAACCTGAGAAGAGGGGGATCTGTATAATTATATTATTCTGCGCTCGCCTCCAAATAAATGTGAAAAAAATTTGATCAAAATACTAAACTATGTATTTAAACAAAGACACATACATAAAAAGATAACAAAAATTCTTACGTGAAAGATTAAACGTGTATAAAAATGCTGCTATCTCAAAGAATTAGATACTCAATTATCAAAATTATATATAAAAAAAGAATGTGCAAATAAACCACATCTATAAAATGGACAATACCACCATAGAAGGTGAGTGAATAAACTAAGAATAAAGAAACAAAAACAGTGTCCTGAAAAAAACTCTAAAACAGTGACTCATATGTATTTTTAGAGTCAATGTTTAATAGAGTTTTTTTCAATGTTTTAGAGTTTACTGGCCAGGTGGCGGTAAAAGGAGCAAGGAGCTGAGCTTCTGAAGTAATTCGCCAAGGTCCGGTCTCCCTGTCAAAGAAAGGCATTCGCTCCTCCTTCCCAAAGGTGCCAAATGTGTGGCACCGGAAGGGGGAAGGAGATAAATGAGCGGAAGTTCCACTTTTGGATGGAACTCCGCTTTAAAGTGAAACAATAAAAATGTAAAATTCCTTTAAATATAGTGCTTGGTGGGTCCCCCTTAGTCGGCCTGTAAAGTAGCGCATCTGTGCTGTGTATAGAACCTGCCTGCCTGGTTACCAACATTCCTTTCCTTACACAATGTGACAGCATCAGGAAAGGAGAGGCAGTAACTGAAAATCCTGAAAGGGCACATTTACACTGATAATCAGGGCACTGATCATCAAAGCACTGATAATCAGTGCAGTCCCATCAGTGCAGCTTATCAGTGCAACCTATCAGTACCCATCAGTGCTGCCTATCAGTGCCCATCCATGTAGCCTCTTTAGTGCATTCTATCTGTGCAAATCAGTGCAGCCTCGTCAGCACACATCAGTGATGGAGAAAAAATACTTTTCCTGCAAATGTATTAACAGTTTTTTAGTTTGTTAAGCATAGAATAAAACACCCAGTGGTGATTTAATACCACCAAAAGAAAGCTCTATCTGTCTCAAAATAAAAATGTTGTATGGGTGCAATGTTGCATGAAGGTGCAATTGTCATTCAAAGTTCAACAGTGCTGAAAGCTGAAAAATGGCCTGGGCAGGAAGGGAGTAACAGTGCCCAGAATTGAAGTGGTTAATTTGCAGGGATTTATTATCACTTGCTATTTGGCTATGGGACAAGGAGTGAAAGGAAATCCCCCCAATGGGACACAGATGGTGAGTTATATCACTCACTTGCTCTATCCAAAATGAATAAAGAAATGTTTTGCTTAGTTCTACTTTTTTCATTCTGGACAGTGTGAGGCCCCGTACACACGGCCGAGGAACTCGACGTGCCAAACACATCGAGTTCCTCGGCGAGTTCAGCCCTGAAGCCGCCGAGGAGCTCGGCGGGCCGAGTTCTCCCATAGAGCAACGAGAAAATAGAGAACATGTTCTCTATTTTCTCGACGAGTTCCTCGGTGGCTCCATCGGGCCCGAAAGTGTACACACGACAGAGTTTCTCGGCAGAATCCGGCTCTGACCGAGTTTCTCGCTGAATTCTGCCGAGAAACTCTGTCGTGTGTACGGGGCCTAAGAAGGGGTTATAACTCCTGTCCATTTTTTTTTTTTTTTTTGCCATCTGTGGCCCATAGCAGAGAATTCCCATTGCTGAGTAACTAATTACTTTGCCAATGTAGTAACTGAGTCACTAACTCAATTACTTTTTCGGACAAGTAATTTGTAACTGTAACTAATTACTTTTTTAAAGGAAGATGAGCAACACTGGCGGTATGGACAGGAGAGGAATGTGGAGAGAAAGATAGTTGGCAGTATGTGTGAAGGGTAAGGTTGTGTTACAGTATGTACAGGAGAGGAGTGTGGAGGGTAAGGTTGGGTTACAGTATGTACAGGAGAGGAGTGTGCAGGGTATGACAGTGAGCAGTATGTACAGGAGAGGAGTGTGGAGGGTATCACAGTGGGCGGTATGTACATGAGAGGAGTGTGGAGGGTATGACAATAGGCAGTATGCACAGGAGAGGAATGTGGAGGGTATGAGAGCGAACAGTATGTACAGGAGAGGAGTGTGGATGGAATGATATTGAGCAGTATGTACATTAAATGAGTGTGGAGGGTAAGACAGTGAGCAGTATGTACAGAAAAAGAGTGGGGAGGAAATGACAGTGGGCAGTATGTACAGGAGAGACGTGTGGAGGGTATGACAGTGGGTCCTATGTATAGAAGAGAAGTGTAGAGGGTATGACAGTGGGCACTATGTATAGGAGAGAAGTTTGGAGGGTATGACAGTGAACAGTATGCACAGGAGAGGAGTGTGGAGAGTTTGACGGTGGGCACTATGTATTGGAGAGGAGTGTGGAGGGTATGACAGTGAGCAGTATGTACAGGAGAGGAATGTGTAGAGTGCGATAGTGGGCACTATGTACAGGAGAGAAGTGTATGACAGCGGGCACTTTGTACAGGAGAGGAGTGTGTAGGGTATGACAGCGGGCACTATGTATAGGAGAGAAGTGTGGAGGGTATGACCGTGAGCAGTATGTACAGGAGAGAACTGGGAAGGAAAAATTTAAAGGTTTGTGGAAGGATGTTTAGGAAATGCGTAGTGGTTAAGCGGTACATACATTGAAATCTATTAGCCGGATTCAAAAAGACTTACGATCTTTAAGCGTATTCTCAAACTGAGATACGCTTCTCTGATGCTAAGATACGACTGGCGTAAGTCTCCTACGCCGTCGTATCTTAGCTGCATATTTACGCTGGCCGCTAGGGGCGTGTACGTTGATTTACGCCTAGAATATGTAGATGAGCAAGATACGCCTATTCACAAAGTACTTGCGCCCCATACGCTGTTTACGTAAGGTGTTTTTCCGGCGTAAAGATAAACCACCAAAAAGATGGCGCAGCCCATGCAAGGTATGGACGTCGGAACAGCCGTCGTATTTTATGTTGTTTGCGTAAGCGTATGGGAATGGGGCTGGGCGTAGGTTACGTTCACGTTGAAAGCAAGGAGTATTTGCGACATGATTCTGAGCATGCGCGAGCATGCGCCGTACCAACGGCCCTCATTTACATGGGGTCACGGGTAATTTACCCCCCTAGCTGCTTATTTTGAATTAGGCGGGGTTACGCCGAGCCATTTGCGCTGTGCCGACGTAACTTAGGAGGCAAGTGCTTTGTGAATACAGTACTTGCCTCACTATGTTACGTCGGCGTAGTGCAAATGGGATGCGCTACGCCGGCATAAAGATACGCCGCCATGCGTGAATCTAGCTATATATCTATATTGAAATTACGCCAATTAAGCAGAGACCAGCCATAGTCGATCTATGTATGGGCTAGCTGGTTTTACACAAGTCAATCTATTATTTGAGTTTTCCCAAAACAATCAGTGCTGCCAGCTATAGTTAGAAACACTGATCATTGTATTCACATGCGGAACACAATAGCACTGCAGGAGTGATTCCCCCATCCACAGGTCAGCAGGTGAGAGGGTGTGGGGGCACAGGCTGGGGAGAGGTACTAGTCAGTCCCTGGGAAGGCCCTAGCTAGTATCGGAGCCAGATACAAACAGGTTACCTACGCCACGATCGTTAGAGCGAGAGCAATAATTCTAGCACTTGACCTCCTCTGTAACTCTAAACATGTAACCTGTAAAAAAAGTTAAAGCATCGCTTAGGACAGTGGTCATCAACCCTGTCCTCAGGTCCCACTAACAGGCCAGGTTTGCAAGATAACTGAAATACATCACAGGTGATATAATTTGCTGCTCAGTGACTGCAGTATTCTAATCTGCATCTCCCCAAGGTAATACATAAAACCTGGCATGTTAGCGGGCCCTGTGGACTGGGTTGATGACCACTGCCTTAATATACAAAACAAATTGTGCTAACTTTAGTGTTTTTTTATTTTTTATATATATATAATGTTTGGGGGTTCTGAGTAATTTTCTAGCAAAAAACAAAAGATGATTTTTAGATGTAGGAGAGAAGTGTCAGAATCTATGGAAGAGCCCTGGGGCCATCATAAAAAAAAAAAAATACAAAATTCTGAGTTTCAAAGTCAGAATTCTGAGATTAAAAAGACAGAATTCTGTGTTTCAAAGTCAGAATTCTGAGATTAAATGTCAGAATTCTGTGTTTCAAAGTCAGAATTCTGAGATTAAATGTCAGAATTCTGAGATTAAATGTCAGAATTCTGAGATTAAAAAGACAGAATTCTGTGTTTCAAAGTCAGAATTCTGAGATTAAATGTCAGAATTCTGAGATTCTAAATATAGTAGTCTCTATTAGGAGGATTTTAGGAGCAATTAGCAATAATGTAGTAACACCCATAGACCATGATTCTGCAGACATACAAGTCTGGTGCTCTAGATATTGATCTGTAAATCTATCTTAGTTACAGCATACAGTATGGGGAAGCAGGCAGTGCTGGGCTCTCTGGTTCCTCTACTGTATTAACAGTCCCACAGTTTACTGTCATTTGCTCTAACATAAAGAGGGATGCTGAAAACGAGTGTATTGTGTGTGTGTGTGTGTGTAGGGGGGGGGGGAGACACAGCTTCCATAGATAACAGAACACAATGCACCCCAACTTTGTGGAAACATTGCACTGTTGCCCCAACAAGAGGGAATTGTGAGCACAATGTGTGTCTTTGTTCAGAACGGCTTGATCATAGCAATTACATGTCTGGACTAATTCTTACAGAGAATGAACCCCATATTACACATACAAATCGACACAGGTATAGTGCTTGAGAAATAGCTCAATGCATAGGTTGACAGACTTGTGTTTCATATTTTGTGGGTTCGAATCCAGGAGACAGCACAATTTGTTTTTAAGTTATATGTATATATACATATTATTTTATACATTGCTCTTAGATTAAAATAGAGATGTCCCAATACCAATATTAGTAAATCAATATATTGAAAATGTATATGTCTTCAAAAAATTAAGCTCTGAGCTGGATTCGAACCCAAAACTTAGAAACACAGAATTCTATTACTCTAACCACTGAGCTATAATCCAAGTCATAAATCTCTACTGTTTTTATAGGTTTAATATGGGGTTCATTCTCTGTAAGAATTAGTTCAGACATGTAATTGCTATGATTAAGCCGTTCTGACCATAGACACACATTGTCCTTCTGCCTTCTAGCCATTCACAATTCTCTCATGTTGGGGCCACATTGCAATGTTTTCCACAAAGTTGGGGTGCATTGTGTTCTGTTATCTATGGAAGCTGTGTCACCAACCCCACCCACTCACACACAGAATACACTCGTTTTCAGCATCCCTCTTTATGTTAGAGCAGATGACAGCAAATGGAGGAACCAGAGAGCCCAGCACTGCCTGCTTCCCCATACTGTATGCTGTAACTAAGATAGATTTACAGATCAATATCTAGAGCAAAAGACTTGTATGTCTGCAGAATCATGGTCTATGGGTGTTACTACATTATTGCTAAATGCTCCTAAAATCCTCCTAATAGAGACTGCTATATTTAGAAACTCAGAATTCTGAGATTTAAAGTCAGAATTCTGAGATTAAATGTCAGAATTCTGAGATTAAATGTCAGAATTCTGAGTTTCAAAGTCAGAATTCTGAGATTAAAAGTCAGAATTCTGAGATTAAAAGTCAGAATTCTGAGATTAAAAGTCAGAATTCTGAGATTAAAAGTCAGAATTCTGAGTTTCAAAGTCAGAATTCTGAGTTTCAAAGTCAGAATTCTGAGATTAAATGTCAAAATTCTGAGTTTCAAAGTCAGAATTCTGAGTTTCAAAGTCAGAATTCTGAGTTTCAAAGTCAGAATTCTGAGATTTAAAGTCAGAATTCTGAGTTTCTAAATATAGTAGTCTCTATTAGGAGGATTTTAGGAGCAATTAGCAATAATGTAGTAACACCCATAGACCATGATTCTGCAGACATACAAGTCTGGTGCTCTAGATATTGATCTGTAAATCTATCTTAGTTACAGCATACAGTATGGGGAAGCAGGCAGTGCTGGGCTCTCTGGTTCCTCCATTTGCTGTCATCTGCTCTAACATAAAGAGGGATGCTGAAAACGAGTGTATTCTGTGTGTGAGTGGGTGGGGTTGGTGACACAGCTTCCATAGATAACATAACACAATGCACCCCAACTTTGTGGAAAACATTGCAATGTGGCCCCAACATGAGAGAATTGTGAATGGCTAGAAGGCAGAAGGACAATGTGTGTCTATGGTCAGAACGGCTTAATCATAGCAATTACATGTCTGGACTAATTCTTACAGAGAATGAACCCCATATTAAACCTATAAAAACAGTAGAGATTTATGACTTGGGTTATAGCTCAGTGGTTAGAGTAATAGACTTCTGTGTTTCTAAGTTTTGGGTTCGAATCCAGCTCAGGCCCTTTTCACACTACAAAATAAATCCGTTTTAATAATCCGTTTTAAAATCCGTCAGATAATGTTAAAAAACGGAAGTTATACGTCCTTTATAAAATATCATTAAAGTCTATGGGATTTTTTTATGTTCCGTAAAGATCCGTAATAGTCCGTTATAACATACGGACGTTAGTTATAACGGAATATGTGACGGGTCTTGCACTATTTTTTGTAAATTATTTGTCCGTTGCAAGTAACGGATATATTAACGTCCGTTATATTTTAACATTGAAGTCTATGGCACATGGACGTTAGTAAATGTCTCCGTAAATGTCCGTTATGTTAACGGACGTTAATTTTACTGAGCATGGATATTCAGGGGAACCCCGCTGTCAATTTAAAACAAAAATGACATGCGGTTCCCGGTAAATATCCATAACCAGACCCTTCAGGTCTGGTATGGATATTCAGGGGAACCCCGCCGTCAATTTAAAACAAAAGTGACGTGCGGTTCCCGGTAAATATCCATAACCAGACCCATTATCCGAGCACGTTGACCTGGCCGGCCGCAGAAAAGAGGGGGGGACAGAGTGCGGCCCCCCCCTCTCTCCTGAACCGCACCAGGCCACATGCCCTCAACATGGGGAGGATGTCCCCATGTTGATGGGGACAAGGGTCTCATCCCCACAACCCTTGCCCGGTGGTTGTGGGGGTATGCGGGCGGGAGGTTTATCAGAATCTGGAAGACCCCTTTAACAAAGGGGACCCCCAGATCCTGACCCCCCCCTGTGTGAAATGGTAATGGGGTACACTGTACCTCTACCATTTCACGAAGGAAGTAAAAAGTATTGTAAAAAAACACACTGACACAAAAGAATAAAGTCCTTTATTAAAAAAAAAAAAAAAAAAAACTCCAGCGCTGAAAAATCCACTCGTTCCCGACTTCCAGCGTTGTCCTGATCCTGCGACGGGTGCGGGTGATCTCCCGCGATGAGAAGATCCAGCGTCGGGTGATCTCCGCTCCGGCGATGTGAAGATCCATCCATCCGGCGCAGCAGCATCCCGGACCTCCTCTCACCGCTGGGCACAGCCCAGCGAATGAGCGGCTGAAGCTGTGACATTTCTTATATAGAGGAGGCAGAGCCACCCGTCACGTGACCCTGCCCCCTCTGACGTACCTCTGCTACGTCACTGGGGAAGACCAAGAAGAGAAAAGGTCTTTCCTCTTTTTGGTCTTCCCCAGTGACGTAGCAGAGGTACGTCAGAGGGGGCAGGGTCACGTGACGGGTGGCTCTGCCTCCTCTATATAAGAAATGTCACAGCTTCAGCCGCTCATTCGCTGGGCTGTGCCCAGCGGTGAGAGGAGGTCCGGGATGCTGCGCCGGATGGATGGATCTTCACATCGCCGGAGCGGAGATCACCCGACGCTGGATCTTCTCATCGCGGGAGATCACTTGCACCCGTCGCAGGATCAGGACAACGCTGGAAGCCGGGAACGAGTGGATTTTTCAGCGCTGGAGTTTTTTTTTTTTAATAAAGGACTTTATTCTTTTGTGTCAGTGTGTTTTTTTACAATACTTTTTACTTCCTTCGTGAAATGGTAGAGGTACAGTGTACCCCATTACCATTTCACACAGGGGGGGGGTCAGGATCTGGGGGTCCCCTTTGTTAAAGGGGTCTTCCAGATTCTGATAAACCTCCCGCCCGCATACCCCCACAACCACCGGGCAAGGGTTGTGGAGATGAGACCCTTGTCCCCATCAACATGGGGACATCCTCCCCATGTTGAGGGCATGTGGCCTGGTGCGGTTCAGGAGAGAGGGGGGGCCGCACTCTGTCCCCCCCTCTTTTCTGCAGCCGGCCAGGTCAACGTGCTCGGATAATGGGTCTGGTTATGGATATTTAGGGGGAACCGCACGTCATTTTTGTTTTAAATTGACGGCGGGGTTCCCCTGAATATCCATACCAGACCTGAAGGGTCTGGTTATGGATATTTACCAGGAACCGCACGTCATTTTTGTTTTAAATTGACGGCGGGGTTCCCCTGAATATCCATGCGACTTCTGGAGCTGGACTTCAAGAAAGGGTGAAATGTTTTTTATTAACGGACGTTAGAAAGGAATGATATAACGGATGTATACGGATATATACGGATAAACATTATCCGTTTTCAATAAAGGAAGAATGGTAAAATATTTATCCGTATGTATCCGTTATTAAATCCGTTAATAAACGTCCGTTAATAGGTGTAATACGGATATTATAAAACGGACATACAATCCATAGTGTGAAAGAAGCCTCAGAGCTTAATTTTTTGAAGACATATACATTTTCAATATATTGATTTACTAATATTGGTATTGGGACATCTCTATTTTAATCTAAGAGCAATGTATAAAATAATATGTATATATACATATAACTTAAAAACAAATTGTGCTCGTTCCTGGATTCGAACCCACAAAATATCAATCACAAGTCTGTCACTCTATGCATTGAGCTAATTCTCAAGTTATATACCTGTGTTGATTTTTATGTGTAATATGGGGTCCATTTTCTGTAAGAATTAGTCCAGACATGTAATTGCTATGATCAAGCCGTTCTGAACAAAGACACACATTGTGCTCACAATTCCCTCTTGTTGGGGCAACAGTGCAATGTTTCCACAAAGTTGGGGTGCATTGTGTTCTGTTATCTATGGAAGCTGTGTCATCACCCCCCCCCCCCCCCCACACACACACACACACAGACAGACAATACACTCGTTTTCAGCATCCCTCTTTATGTTAGAGCAGATGACAGCAAACTGAGGAACTATTAATACAGTAGAGGAACCAGAGAGCCCAGCACTGCCTGCTTCCCCATACTGTATGCTGTAACTAAAATAGAATTCTGACTTTGAAACTCAGAATTCTGACATTTAATCTCAGAATTCTGACTTTAAATCTCAGAATTCTGACTTTAAATCTCAGAATTCTGACATTTAATCTCAGAATTCTGACATTTAATCTCAGAATTCTGACTTTGAAACTCAGAATTCTGACATTTAATCTCAGAATTCTGACATTTAATCTCAGAATTCTGACATTTAATCTCAGAATTCTGACTTTGAAACACAGAATTCTGAGATTTAATCTCAGAATTCTGACTTTGAAACACAGAATTCTGTCTTTTTAATCTCCGAATTCTGACTTTGAAACTCAGAATTTAGTATTTTTTTTTTTATGATGGCCCCAGGGCTCTTCCATAAGAATCCGCCTGGGTGGCAAGGGGTTAATTACCATAAGTAATATACAAATAATTATTATAAGCCCTGTGATCTCATCCTCTCAGTCTTCTGCTGCAGAGTGTGTCAGCTTGTATTTAAACTGGTCGCTTTGTATGTAGCTTCTGACAGGCTGTGCAAGCAGCCCCGTATCTCCGGAACCATTAATGATAGCAGCCCCATATTTTGAACAGTTGTGGGGTGGGTATTTAGCTACATACCCCCCAAATGTGTAGTCTCTATGACCCCTGGCCGCTGAGCTACAATCCTCAAAGTCGATCTTTTTTGTTTTGGGCAAATGGGCCTATCTTGAGGAAGGGGCCTGGAGCTGCAGCTCCATCAGCCCCTATGTTAATCCGGCCCTGTCTGCCCCCTCTATCTCCTCACTGGCTCACTGACTTTAGCCTCAAACACATGTAGCACTACCCCCGAAGGAGCTGCTGGTTTAATTCGGGCAGCATGTCACCTCTATTTCTCTGTCGTCTAGGGTACTGGATGAGAGCTGAAACAAAGTCAATGTCCACACGTTGCGTTCCTTTTTCTCTGCTTTATTTACCAAACGTGGTAAAAGAACGAACAATGGATTGAAGAGATGAAATAGGGTATAGGTAATAGGTTCAGGTGTAGAACTTGATAAGAAGCACTCCTGCTTCCAGACATAAACTCTCGTCGCCACTCTAGCCAGAGTGGGCAGTGTGCCCCTGGATAGACCTCTCTCACTAGTCCTAGCAGCCAGGGCGCCACACGGAATCTTGGTACAGTCTCTGCCACTGACCTTCCCAAAGGTGGAGACACGTTCGGTCCAGAATCCTCTCACTTTAGGATTAAGCACCCGGATCTCTTCTGTAGTAACTTGTGAAAGCAGGAAACTGACGGGCGATCTATGCTCAGCCTTTCAGTAGTAATGTGTCCTTGAATGAAGTTCAGGCCTCCCTGAGTGTACCAGCCTCGTGCTGGGTGCTCTCCAGACAGGTACTTCATTCAGTGGCTTCCTCCCTCTAGGATGGATAGCGCAGGACCACTTTGTCAGTGCAAACCCAGTCTGACTACTGGGCCTGCTCGGCAAGACACGACTCCAGACCAACGTGGTCCCGGAGCCAGGAAACTCTGAACACACAATCCCCGGCCAGGAGGGCCACACACAGGGGTGGTGGGACGACTGCCCAGGGCAGATGACAACGACCCAGAACCGTGACGTCTGTACCTTAAATACCCCTCCCCAGCATGCACAGCGAGGCGATCAACCCCCACTGATTAGCCGCTGAGAAAGAATACCCAACACACCTGGATCTGACTGCTGCCACCCTTGGCCTGGGGTGGAACTGACACCCCCAGACAACAATAGTGTTCACCTGAAGTACAGCCACGGCTGGAACAGAGGTCCAAATTTGAAAACAAAATATGTCAGAGGTAACTAATCCTCTGACTAACCTCTAAATTTAAAGCAGGGCCAGCAAAAAAATAAATAGCTGCCCGCTACATACACAATCGGATTTCCATCGGACAAATCCGTGGAATTTTGTGCGGAGGGCATTGGCCTTGTGAACTTGTTCTGCATACAAACGGCAGAACTTTTTCAGACAACATTCACAAAACAATGTGGTGTTTCTGCTCTTTAGCACCACCCTTTGGGCAACTTTTGCTAATGTTGTGCTATAGTTAGTATTGGTTTGGAGCATGCGTGTTTGTACTTTGGATTTTATACCGACGGACTTGTGTACACACGATCGGATAATCCGACGGAACACATTTGTTGTCGGAAAATTTGAGAGGAAGCTATCCAACAACATTTGTTGTCGGAAATTCCGACAAGAATTGTCTGATGGAACATACAAATGTACAATTACCCTGCCATCACACAATTGTTGTCAGAAAATCCGATCGTGTGTACCGGCCTTTTGATTGATTTTGGCTGTCTCAGCCAATGAGGAAAGATAGTCCCGGACAGCCTAGGCTCTTGTAAGTATTAGGAGGACTGAGGGGGGCTGCTGCACACATAAGGCCTTTTTATTTTAATGCATAGAATGGATTCAGATCAAAACAATTGTACTGTTGCAGGTTGGCTCCCCTGGGCGAACCAACATAGCTGTACGTTGGTTTGCCTTTTGACCACTAGGGGGTGTGCGCGTCGCCATAGGAATGCTCAAGTGCCCGCGGGGCGAAACTGGAACCGATGCGAGTGCTGGCAGGCGTGATGACCTGCGATTGCTCGTGACAGAGCGAGAATCGGAATCTGTGTGTGTAAACACACAGATGCCGGTTCTCTCAGGGGAGAGGAAACAGATCGTGTGTTCATTCTAAGTATTTCCCTAGTTAGTCCCATCCCTCCTACAGTTATAACACACCTAGGGAAACCCCTTTCCTGCCAGCGAATTACCAAAAATATGTAGAAGAATACATATCGGCCTAAATTGACGGGAATTTTTTATTTTTTTTTTAAATTGGGATATTTATTATAGCAAAAAGTAAAATATATCGGGGGTCATTTACTATAGCGCAGCAGTGCTAATTAGCGCAAATTACCGCAAATTGCCGTGAATTAGTGCTAATTAGCACTAAAACAGTATTCACTATAGCACTGGAGAGAAAATAATCCCAAAATTGAATTTACTATAGCTTCCAGAATCCAAATAGCGCCCAAATCCTAACTCTGCTAAGAGGCTGCAGAATTGCAAATGGAAATATTGTTTAGAGCATGATATAATTGGCTAAATGGTACTGAAATAAGCGGTATATTATTTAACCACTTCGGACCCGGGCCATTGTAGTATGACGGCCACAAGGTGGCTCTACAAAGCCGGGAGGACGTCATATGACTGGGGGGTGCACGCACGTGCCCGCCGCGTCACTCGGGTGCCGATGCGCGTGCCTGGCGGCCGTGATGTCCGCCAGGTACCCGTGATCGGCAGTCACAGAGCCAGAGATGTGGATCTGTGTGTGTAAACACACAGATCCCCGTTCTGTCAGGGCGAGGAGACCAATAGTGTGTCCCTTGTATAAAGGGACACTCATCGGTCATCTCCCCCAGTCAGTCCCCTCCCCCCACAGTAAGAATCACCTAGCAGGGCACACATTTAAACCCTTGATCGCCCCCTAGTGTTAACCCCTTCCCTGCCAGTCACATTAATACAGTAATCAGTGCAGTTTCATAGCACTGTTCGCTGTATAAATGTGAATGGTCCCAAAAATGTGCCAAAAGTGTCCGATGTGTCCGCTGTAATATCGCAGTCCTGACAAAAATAGCCGCCATTACTAGTAAAAAAAAAATATTAAAAGAAAATCATAATTCTATCCCCTATTTTGTAGACGCTATAACTTTTGCGCAAACCAATCACTATACGCTTATTGCTATTTTTTACCCCAAAAAAATATGTAGAAGAATACGTATCGGCCTAAACTGAGGGAAAAAATAGTTTTTTTTAAAAAAAATGGATATTTATTATAGCAAAAAGTAAAAAATATTGTGTTTTTTTCAAAATTGTCAGTATTTTTTTGTTTATAGCGCAAAAAATAAAAACCGCAGAGATGATCAAATACCACCAAAAGAAAGCTGTATTTGTGGGAAAAAAATGCGTCAATTTTGTTTGGGAGCCATGTCGCAACGACCGCGCAATTGTCATTCAAAGCATAACAGTGCTGAAAGCTGAAATTTCGCCTGGTCAGGAAGGGGGTATATGTGCCCAGTAAGCAAGTGGTTTAATATAATCTGCTTTTAAACTGTGTGAAAAAAAGTGATTTCTATACTGAAATATCTTTAAAAATAGTTTTTGGACAACTAGGCGCCAGCACAACTGAGCATGCTCAGACTTGCAAATACCTCTAATTTTAACTCAACTTAAAGCGGAGTTCCGGCCACAATTTCACTTTTTAAATATAAATACCCCTGTAATACACAAGCTTAATGTATTCTAGTAAAGTTAGTCTGTAAACTAAGGTCCGTTTTGTTAGGTTGTTACAGCATTTAGACACTTTATAAAATAGAAATTGACTGGGGCCATCTTAGATGTTGGCATCTTGAAGCCAGACTGTATGACTTCCTGGATTTCAGCCGTGCAGATCTCGCACATGCTCAGTGCTGCACAAGCAGTGTAATAGGTTTCAGATCAGGTTTCAGCACCTGTACTGTCCAAGTCACATGATTCTTCGAGACTGGGGAGTGCAGAGACTCCTGGAAAGTTACACCCACTACATTCCCAGGAGTCTGTGCGGTGTAGGTTAAGCACCTAGGTTCAGGAAGAGGGAAGATTAACTATTCTGCCTAGCAACAACACTTTGAAGGCATCTAAAAAAAAAAAAAAAATTCTTAAAGGACTAATGACATTTTTTTAAAACTACTGATGTAATGTTATATTTATGGGTGGAACTCCACTTTAACTAAATTTACCAAGAGTTATTGTAAATACCAAAATTAGAGATGACAGTTTTTGTTTTGGCCGGGATGTCCGGCCAAGTGTATGCTCCATCGCAGTTTTCCCGACAGGAAAACCGTGGGGAATCCTGGTGGGAAAAATGTTTTTTTTAAGCCGGCAGTTTCCCTAGGGTGAACACTGCGGTGGAGCATACACACGGCCGGGTTTCCTGACCAAAACTCTCATGGCAGTTTTCCCGTCTGGAAAACCGGCCGTGTGTAGGGGGAAAAAGGTACCGAGCAGGTTCTCGGTTTTCCCAGCGGACTTTTTACTGCCGGGAAAACCGATTGTGTGTACAAGGCATTAGCCATTGATTCTAATGATACAATTGTAACTTTCACAAATAAATCCTTTTAATGTTGATGAAATCTTGATTTTAATTAAGATAAACTGTATCTTTCTCTGAAATAAATTTTTCTTTGCAACATTGTTGCTACTACATAAAATATTTTGTTTTTAAGAATACTAGAATGTTGAATGTTTTGATGTTTTGGTAAAATATATTTTTCTTTGTCACTTTCACTATTTACTCTCCATCTCACAACAATCTTTACCCAAACTCACACAGGTGTCTTTACAAAGCACAAACGATACCATTGCTGATGCAAATTTTAAATGAATCACAATTTCTGGGCTTTTTTTTATTTCCAAATAATCAGAATTTGAGCCCCAAAAATTTGATATGTGCACCAACATCCAAAATCAAAATGTAATTCCCAAAAATTTGAGTGTAATATCACTATTCTACACAAAGAACCACCAAATATCACAGAATAAATCAAGAAGAATTCTTGAGTAATGTAATTCCATCACCTGTATGTCCAAATAAATGCAGTATTTATGTGTAGGGGGTTCTCACATGTGACAGCTCCGTGGCTTAGAGGTTAGGACTTCTGCTTGGTATCCCTGAGCAGGGCCGCTGTTAGAAATCATGGGGCCCTGTACAGCCTACCTGACGGGGCCCCCTTCAACCACGCCCTTGATCCCACCCCTGGCCCCGCCCCCAGCTTGAAAAAAATGCAAGTTTGTTGCCATTTATATATGCATGTGGAGCCAATAAATGTGTTTGCAATTAATAAGCACGAAGGAGAGGGGGCAGTTTAAACTTCTTTTAAATTGTATTTTATTAAAAATGAAAAACAAAAAAAAACTTATGCTGTATCTTTACATTTAATGAACAACATTGCTTGTGATAGCATGGGCCCTGACAGGTCCTGTTTATGGAGAGATATGAGGTCTTTTAGACCCCATATCTGTCCTCTGGCCACCAAAGCATCTGATCAAACCATTATCAGTTTGATCAGATGCTTGTTCAAGCCGGTGATAAAACCAGCAGTGATAAAACCCTTGTCACTTCCAGTTTCTGACGTCACACAGTGGGAGGAACAACATCCATCCCTCTCACTATGTCCCGGGAACCGGATGCTACTGGTCACATCTTAAAAGCAGTAAATGTGCTCATGTGACCCCCTTCTACTGTCTGTAAAAGTAATCCAGGGGCTTCTTAGCCACTAGGATTACTTTTACTTTGTGCAGAATTGCTGGGGCTAAAAAATGATATCTTGATCATTGCTGTAGTGATGACCAAAATATCACCCTTCCACTCCAGTGATGTACTGGTACGTTGCTGGACGGGAAGCAGTTAAAGGGGATTGGTTTGGGGAGCAGTAAAAAACCTTTATCCTACGGTACTTCACCATTGTGAGCCTTGTTTTTTCCGGGTCCTGCTATCATCAACGCTTACCTGGAGGATCCAAAGTGTACCGATATATGTTGCAGTCCCTTTACAAAGGCCCGGGCTGAGGTTTTACAGCCGCAAGCTGGTTATGCCTGCCTTCTGGTAAGCCTGCATTCCTTATGGTGATTCCTGTTGGTGGTGGTTTATGAGTGTTCTGATTCACAAGCGGATTATTTCTATTGCACCTTCTGTCTGGATAACTTTGCCAATAGGACTTTCAATTACCTATGTGGTTTAATTAAACCTACTCCATTTGTGGTTCACATAATTGGACATTGACACTTTTATAAGTATTGTTTATTATTTTTAGCGCAACTACATTTTTCCCTAGTAAAAATGCAGCTCTGTTGCATGTTTAATGCTCCCCCAAATGAAGTGTAAAGCATCTCACTGTTTCTTATGATCATCAGCATTATGATAATCACTTAGAGCGGTATCATTCCTTCTTGATAATCACACAGGAAGCACAGTAAGCAATAAAAGCAGGTACTCTATCATGGCTCTGTCACATTGCTTTTGAGTGCTGACTTTGTTAACTTATGGCTGTATGACTGTAACAAAGCACAACTATAACAAAGTCAGCACCCAAAAGCAATGTGACACAGAGCCATGATAGAACCATTATAGAGCACCTGCTTATTGTGCTACCTGTGTGATAATTGTAATGCTGATAATCTGCTTTGCTGTGAGATACATGATAGGACACAGGGAGTATTCTATCCTCTATTCCCTACTCACTGTGTCCATTGCAGCCATGATCTCCTCCTGCTCTCCCCTGGCAGCCGCTGACAACTTCACTTCATCATATCTCTTGACGATTGCAGCCGGGAGACGCATGGAGAATCTCTGTATCACTCTGCCAGTCAGGACTAATAAAATAGTGGGGCGGCATGATGTACATGTGCCCGAAAATAAAGAAATAGTCCCTCCGCTGCGCCTGCACTCCCCTCTAGGAAAATTATATAATCCCCCACTGTAAGCAAGGAGGAGCGGCAGAGGAGTTTTGTAAATGCAGTAACAAACTGTAATGATGCCCGGGCCCCACTGTGTAGTTGAAGGTGGGCAGGCCCAGTACAACAGGGCTGGTTGTACTGCCCTATCAGCAGCCCTGTGCCTGAGTGTCTGGGTTTGAATCCCAAACATGTAGAGAAGATGTCTCATCTCCCAGGTCCTATAACCATGTCTAAATGTAGTATTTATGTGTAGGAGGTTCTACCACCATTGTTAATCTTGCCAGATACACTATTTAGCCAAAAGTATTGGGACTCCTGCCTTTACACACACATGAACTTTAATGGCAGCCCAGTCTTAGTCCATAGGGTTAAAATTTGATTTGGCCCACCTTTTGCAGATATAACAGCTTCTGTCCATAAGGTTTAGTGTGTCTAATGGAATGTTTGATCATTCTTCCAGAAGTGCATTTGTGAGGCCAGGTATGGTGGATGAGGAGGCCTGGCTCGCAGTCTCTGCTCTAATTCAGCCAATGGGTGTTCTATCGGGTTGAGGTCAGGACTCTGTGCAGGCCAGTCAAGTTTTTCCACCCCAAACTCGCTCATCCATGTCTTTATGGACCTTGCTTTGTGCACTGGTGTGCAGTCATGTTGGAACAGAAAGGGGCCAGCCTCAAAGTTGGGAGCATGCATATGTCCGAAATGTCTTGGTATGCCGATGCCTTAAGAGTTCCCTTCACTGGAACTAAGTGACCAAGCCCAACCCCTGAAAAACAACCCCACATCATAATCCCCCTCCACCAAATAATTTGGGCCAGTGCACAAAGCAAGGTCCATAAAGACATGGATGAGTGAGTTTGGGGTGGAGGAACTTCACTGGCCTGGACAGATTCCTGACCTCAACACAACAGAACACCTTGGGGATGAATTCGAGTGGAAACTGTAGGCCAGACCTTCTCATCCAACATCAGTGCCTGACCTCACAAATGCACTTGGAAGAATGGTAAAACATTCCCATAGACACATTCCTAAACCTTGTGGACAGCCTTCCCAGAAGAGTTGAAGCTGTTATAGCTGCAAAGGGTGGGCCAAATGAGTTTTGATCCCTACGGACTAATACTGGGATGCCTCCATAGTTCATGTGCATTTAAAGGCAGGCGTCCCAATACTTAGGCCAATATATTGTATATTGCTTGTGACACTGAGCATGGCTATGGACTTAGGGCTGGTTCACACCACAGAGATGCAGAGAACATGTGTAAGGCTCGATTCACACTAATGCGTTTTTGGTGCATTTTTCATTTTGCAGAAAAGCAGGGAAATTTTTTAACATGGGTTCCTATGGAACATGTTCACATCAATGCTCTTTTGTGCCTCTGCGTTTTTGGAAAGGGTCGGGGACTTTTTTCCCCGCAAAAAGCAGCGTTTTGCATGTAATAGAATTCAATGGACCCGCATCAAAAACGCAAGTACCACGTTTTTACCGTGTTTTTACTGCGATTTTGCCGCGATTAGCGTTTTGCATTTTTTTTTACCCTGTTTATAGCTGGTTGTTAAAGGAAATGTAAAAAAAATTAAATTGATGTAAAAAAAAATAAAAAAGCAAAACGCAAATCGCGGTAAAATCACGGTAAAAACGCATGTCAAAAAACGCAGCAAGCACCGCAAAAAGCACTGCAAAAACGCTAAAAAGCAACATGCATAGGTGTGAATTGAGCCTAAGGCTGCCTGGTGGCTAAGTGGGTAGAAATTCTGTCTAACTGAGGTTGCTGGTTCAATTTCCCAACATGCTAATGCTTTTGTTGAAATTTATATGTTCTTCCTGTGTGTATTTCTCACCACAATCCAAAGACATGCTGCCATTTTATTTGTCTCCTGTCAAAATAGTCTCTAATGTAAGAAAGTTAGTTTTGGACTTTAAATTGGAAGCTCATTGCAGCCAGGGCCTGATGTTAATGTCTGTTAGCACTAATCATGCCCAGGGACTTGGACATTTAAAATTGTAGGGTTTACACTGCACAGGTACATATGCTTAGAAAACTGTTTTTCTTTTAATTTAATATTTACTTTATTGAGTCAATTTTCCAATACTGTACAAAATCTATATACATACTTAGTATACAATCTATTAATGTATTAAAATCTTACATACATCCTCTTTTTATTCTATTAGGTAGAATACCCATGACTAAGTCACGTGACGAGTGACGATACATGTGGGGGAGGAGCCTACAGTGACGGACCATTGGATGTCTATCCCGAGTGAAGAGTCCACTTAAACTGAGCGGCAACATACCCTGTATATATTATAAGAAAATATACATGAGTGCACTAAGTGCAACCTTTATCCACATCTATATGGTACAATATTGCGCTATGTTTCCTTTCCTCCTCTTTTGCATGTGACTGAATGAAACTGGAAACATCTGATCGCTGCTGGAGGTTGTTGTAACCTGATCACATTGAAGTGAGAGCTTGGCAATTAGGGAAGGAGCACTGCAGACTGACTGATTCAAACATCAGGACTTTTTTCATGATCTACTCACATATATATTAAGAGTTTTCTCACTAGGTTTTTTGCTTGATTGTATATGTACGATTTACATTGCACAGGAGTTAATACGAGCGCATCAGTAAGGCGATTAAGCTTTCGCCTTACCAGCCCCTCGGCGGAAGGAGGAAGTGGGACAGGAAGTCCCACTCCTCCTGAAGCCCCCACTCCCCCCTCAAAAAAATTACATGCCAAATGTGGCATGTAAGGGGGCGAGGAGTGGATTAAGCGGAAGTTCCATTTTTGGGTGGAACTCTGCTTTAACTACTTGCCGACCAGCCGCCATCATTCTATGGCGGCAGGTCGGCTCTCCTGGGCGAGAGCCCGTAGCTATACAGCGGCTCTTTGAGTGGCCACTAGGGGCGCACGCCCCCTGCTCGCTACCAAGAGTGTGCCCGGCGGGCTTGACCGCCGCCGGGCACCCGCGATTGCTCGTTACAGAGCGGGGACCGGGAGCTGTGTGTGTAAACACACAGCTCCCGGTCCTGTCAGGGGGGAAATGCTGATCAGTGTTTCCCCTAGTGAGGCCACACCCCCCCAGTAAGAACACACCCAGGGACATACTTCCCGCCCCCTTGTGTTAACCCCTTCACTGCCAGTGGCATTTTTATAGTAATCCAATGCATTTTTATAGCACTGATCGCTATAAAAATTCCAATGGTCCCAAAATTGTGTCAAAAGTGTCCGAAGTGTTTGCCATAATGTCGCAGTACCAAAAAAAAAAACGCTGATCGCCGCCATTACTAGTAAAAAAAATATATTAATAAAAATGCCATAAAAATACCCCCCATTTTGTAAACGCTATAACTTTTGCATAAACCAATCAATAAACGCTTATTGCGATTTTTTTTACGAAAAATATGTAGAAGAATACGTATCGGCCTAAACTGAGGAAAAAAAATGTTTTTTTATATATTTTTGGGGGATATTTATTACAGCAAAAAGTAAAAAATATGAATTTTTTTCAAAATTGTCGCTCTATTTTTGTTTATAGCGCAAAAAATAAAAACCGCAGAGGTGATCAAATACCACCAAAAGAAAGCTCTTTTGTGGGGAAAAAAGGACGCCAATTTTGTTTGGGAGCCACGTCGCACGACCGCGCAATTGTCAGTTAAAGCGGCGCAGTCCCGAATCGCAAAAAGTGCTCTGGTCTTTGGGCAGCAATATGGTCCGGGGGTTAAGTGGTTAAAGAAACATTGTGGTATCTCTATCGGGAGCATTTGAAATGTATATAGTATTTTTGGTAAAATCACCATTTTTAATATATTTATCCTTCTTAGGTCTCCTCGATAGATTTTTTAACTCGGAATTAACTTCATTGTAATGGTATAAAGTTGGCCTGATATAATTTTCCTAGGGTAGGTGTTAATTTAATTCCCAAGTATGTCAGTGCTTCTGTCTCCCAGGAAAACGGGAATTCCTGTTGTAATACTGTTGCCTCTTTCTTCTCTCTTCCAAAATGTAATATTAAGGCTCGTACACACGGTCGGACATCCAACAAAATTTCCCTTGGATTTTTGACTTAATTGATTTGTCCGATCACACCCATAGCATACACACACTCGGACTTTTTCGTCAACCAACACGAACGTAGTGACGTTTTAACATACGGCCACGCGATTCAAAGAGGAAGTTCAATTTTCGTACGTCCCGCGTTGCGTTCCATCAGCTACTATATAGTTAGTTGACGTTTCGTGTGAGTGCTTTCCCGATTTCCATTTTCGTGCCTTTTTGCTCGTTACTTTGCGTGCGTTCGCTCGATAACGAGATGTTGCGGAATCCAGCGAGAGAACAGGCTGTTTATGGTCTTGGAGTTCTGGCTATTGCTCAAGCCCGGACCAGGACCAGGAAGAGGAGGACTGTTTGGACCAAAAATTGGTTGCTTCATCGGGACCAATTTTCACATATGGCATTGCTGAGGGAGCTGCAAGAAAATAATCCGAATGATTTTCGGAACTATCTTCGGATGTCAGATGCCTGCTTCCAGCGTCTTCTAAACTTGCTGTCCCCATATATTAGCAAGAAGGACACCTGTATGAGGCCTGCTATTCCTGCAGAGCAACGGCTCATAGCCACTTTGCGATATTTGGCGACAGGGAGAAATCTACAGGACATCAAGTTTACTACTGGGATCTCTCCCCAGGTTCTGGGACACATAATTCCGGACACTTGCTGTGCCATTATTCAAGTCCTGCAGAAGGACTATATTCGGGTAAGTTGTTTTCTTTGTTTTCACATTTGATACACTTCATGATTTCTCCAAAATATTTTATTAGTACTTTGTCTTATTTGTATATATTATGTTATTGTCTACCCTCTGGTGTGACAGTCACAAAAACCCAAGTCGGTTGCAACCTGATCCTTCCTTGGTTCACCATATTGGTCCCATGGAAAAGGAGAGAGTTCTTACCACTTGCCAAGCTTTAAGCATTTAACATTATCTACACAAACTGTATTTAATCTGCCACCAGAGGGAGTCAGGAAGCATATTATTTGCTCTGCTTCTTAATTGTTATTCCACAAATGTTTGGATATATTTTAGTGTTCTCTTGCCCCTATAATGTATGTTTTCAAAATGCTGATAATATTTTGTGCTCAAGTATTAACTAATTTTTCTTTGCTTCACTCCACAGTTTCCTTCAAACCCTGAGGAATGGCAGGATGTTGCAGCCCAGTTTGCCAATCAGTGGAATTTTCCCAACTGTGGGGGTGCCATTGATGGCAAACATGTCCGAATTGTTCCTCCACCGGCCTCAGGCTCTTTTTTTTATAATTATAAGGGCTTTAACAGCATAGTTCTGCTTGCTATTGTTTCAGCAAATTATGAGTTTTTATATGTTGATGTCGGTATGAATGGTCGTCATTCCGATGGAGGTGTCATGGCTCATACCGAATTCTATCAGCGTCTTACGTCTGGCACCTTACATTTGCCACCTGCGCAGGACAACGTGGAGGGCCTCAACTTTGTATTTGTGGCAGATGAGGCGTTTGCTCTTGGGGAACATCTTTTGAAGCCCTTTCCAATGAGGAACCTCACTCGTGAGCAACGGATATATAACTACAGACTATCTCGTGCCAGAAGGGTGGTTGAAAACGCCTTTGGCATTTTGTCATGTCGTTTTAGGCTTTTTCTGACTGCCATTCACTTGGCGGAATACAAAATAAATCATGTGGTTTTGTGCTGCTGCATCCTCCATAATTTTCTACGGAGGAATGCTGCTAACTACATAGGTTCCGGGCATACTGATGACCCCTCAGGTGGACGTCCAGCTGAAGATGCAGTGATGCCAGCCCTGCAACAAACTAGACCTGCTGTCTCCTCCCAGAATGCCCGTCTGGTGCGAGAGCAATATATGGACTATTTTGTGGGTAGAGGGGCAGTGCCTTGGCAGCAAGATGTCCTTTAGTTTTTTGTGAACCTTTATGATGTTCCTTTTGAAAACCTTAAATTCGTTTTCAAGATGCTGTTATGTGTGTTTATTACTATTATTTTACTGATTAATGAAATGTTGCTGTGATTACCATAAAATATTTTGAAACAAGCAAATGTTTAATTAGCCTTTCTAAAGTTACAAACAGCTATGTGTATTATTATTATGCCTTTTGTTTCTGCTACACCCCTTTTCCATATGCAAATATACTGGTAGTAGTGATCAGATAAATAATAAGCCACAAAATGTTTGAAAAAATATATTTGTTCAATCCTGCACAATCCAATGTCACTTTTTGGCAGTTTACAAAATCAAAAAACATTGGTAGTTCAGGAATAACACAATTGTGTATTTGTTGGGTTAAATGCTAAACATGCATCTTTTCAAACTCAGCCCTAGACATTGTCAACTTTTTTTCAACAAAATTTTTCCATTTTCAGCTTTCTTCACGCAACAAAAACAAATTTACCAATGTAAATGTCTGTCCAGATGCACTTTTGTTCATTCTGTGTTCCATTTTTGGGTGTGGCAAAAATGCATGCACAGTGGTCTCCATGCGCCCCGTGGGTTGTGGTTGGCTGTAGCTCACAACATGTAGTTAGCCTTATCACCGGAAACGGACTACCATGTTGTGAGCTAGAGCCGACCGGAACCATATTGGAGTGCATGCCAAACCCTGTGCCTGCATCTTTGTCGCATACAAAAATGCACACCAAAATGAATGGAACTGCGTCTGATGTGAACTGACCCTTAGCACAGTCTTTAGCAACTCTCCTTCTCCTGGTGCAATCCCAGGGTCAGAATGACAAGTTGTTCCACTTTTGGCCTCGATACATTGGGCATTTCTATATGTGCATTTTTGTCTGATTTTAAGGTCAAGCCCTTAAAAAATTACAAAATGACATTTGTAGGCACCAGGAGAAGAAGAGTGGATAAACACTCAGCTGAGACCCTGAAATCACACATAAAGATAGTCATTTTGTGGTAATGGCCAACCATTAAAACTATTTTTTTGGCGAAAAAAGACAGATTTTACAAAATGTGCGTAGTGCAAATAGAATTAGTGCAAATTCTTTGAATTATCACAAACTGAGCATGTGCAAACAAGGCTAATTACAAATATTTCCATGATAAAACCTTGAACACGAGGGAACATTTGTAATTATAAAACAACGATAGAAAAAAACTAAAATTTTGCTAACAGGTCGTAATAATCCCGGATTCGTCTCTGAACACCAGTGGCAGCCTCCTTGAGATTTTCCAGCTCTGTCATTGCCTGCAGCATATCAGCACTGATCCGACCAATAGTGCATCCTGGTAGTTGGTGGCCTTGGAAAAAGACAAAAATGTATTATGTGTTTGATGGTGAAGTGACTGAGGCAATCCAAAAAAATTAAAAATTTTTACAATGGGGTCTATTTTCAGGAAATACTTACCTAAACCTAGACACTCAATTAGTCCTAACAACCTTTTTCATCTTTATAATACACCTACACTACTAGTGAATGTACACACTACAGATAATACTCTGTAAATCTTGTGCCAGGTGCATATCCATGTGTCTTCACATGCATCTACCTAAACACCACTGCCACCTCTCCCTTCTACATGCTCAAATGTTGAATACACTAAATAATTTGCTATTGTGGTGTAGGCGTGTGTGGTGTGGACCTCGAAACAAGAAACAGGTGTTGATTTTGCAAGGCACATGTTCCAAAAACTTACTGGGGCAAACAACAACCTCCGAAGGCTCATCTTGCATTTCTTGCACTCCTTCACCCTCAGCATATCTGGTGTCTGGGGATGTGCTGTCGACTGGTGGCTCTTTGCTGGGTCCGGCACTATCCTCCAAATCCTGCAAAGGTTGGTGTTGAGCACACTCACAATCCTCTAAAATGAAAGAATAAATCATCTATGAATCCTTGCCAAAATTACATTATATTAACATAATCACATGTGCTGCTTTTAAAGTCCACCAACCTTGCCCTGGTGAACCAGTTTGCGCCACACTAGTGCACTACACTATGCATTATTACAATAAACGCAATGCTAGGGAACAGGAGTATGATGTCATATAAAATGTATGAAGACATGTCTATATATAGGCCACATTAAACAACTCAGGCAGATGGCACCCATCACTCTTGTTTGCTATGGCAATATGGTTTATATGATGTGAAATCTAGCAGGCGTGACTCTGTGTGACTCTGATCCCCAGGGCCTCTCCTCTACCCATCTCTACCCTGTAAATGCGTCATTAATGGTCAGTGATGAGCCACGCATCTAACATAAAGTGTAATGTACCCCTTAAGTTCAGTCCTGACACCATGGCGTTTGTCCTATCTATAAACACCCCTGTCACTGGCAAAAGCACATAAGCATTTTTATTAACTTACGTTTTGGGGCAGATTTGGGGCCTGTTGTCTCCCCTGTTCTCTCCCCTGTTGGAGCCCGGCCAAGGGAAGCCTCCCTTTGTCCCCTGTGGTGTCTTTCTCTGTGCCTTTGTCCTGTTGAAAAAATTAGAATACAGTATATTAAGGATTTGCCAAAAGTAGCCAAGACATAATAAAAACTTTACAATTGTAATGAACTGCTTTTAAACTTCCATTAACTTCTTCTGTAGGCCCCACCAGAAAAATAAATCATTAAATTTCATCCATCTATAATGTACAGACAAATAATTCTCTAATTACATGTACTTACTTCTTTTGATAATGGTGCGGTGAATGGCTTCAAAATTTTCTTGCTCTCTGTGCTTCAAATCTGACCATCGTTTGCGGATTTGGTCTTTCGTTCGTTGGATACCATAATCTCCTTCCAATACCGCGAGGACCTTCTCCAGAACCCAGTCTTTATGGCTGTTGGGCCTATCATAATTTTCGAGTTTACAATCGTAATCGTACTTCTCAAAGATGCGAACCATCTCCACCATCTCCCCCTTGCTCATGGGGGTGGCCTTGTGTTTTCTATAAACGCCTCCACTGCGGGGCCTATTCGTTTTCGTGGGTTCCGCCATCACATTCTCCCTCACACATCCCAGAATGTCGCATGAAGAAAAAGGATTGTGGTCCCGCCCCAGCGTCATGACGCACGTAGAGCGAAGCTTCACGCATGCATAGGCTATATAAATCAAGAACGAGCGCTCGATGTCACGGACGCATGCACGAACCTAACGGAACGACTCTACGTGCAGCCGAAGGTCTACGCAGAACGAAGGTAGGTGAATACATTGGGACACTAGTGGTTACTGCATGATTTAGCTTAGAGCAAACAGAGATTGTATAAGCAGGTTAGGAAGTTAGAGCAAGCACTTATTGGTCGTATTGTATGCTTTATTGCAGATATCTCATCCAAAAAATGCCGAAAGCAAAGGGTGGAAAGCTTAATTCCAAAGCATTCATCACTGCTTTTATTGATCTCTATAGATCACACACATGTCTGTGGCAGGTCACCAATAAAGACTACTCCAATAAAAATAAAAGGCAGGCAGCAATTGATGAACTGGTGGCAGAAGCAAAGACTGTGTACCCCAGGGCCAACGAGACCCAAATAAAAGCAAAAATTGGGAGCCTGAGGAGCACTTTTAAGAGGGAGCTCAAGAAGATTGAGTGTTCAAAAAGATCGGGAGCTGCAGCAGATGATGTGTATGTGCCCAAGCTATGGTACTTCAGCAGCCTGATGTTTTTAAAGGACCAAACTGAGCCACGAAAACATCTGTCCACACTTGCATCCGCATCAGCAGAGGCCACAGATACTGAGGCTGAACCAACTCAGGAGGAGGAGGAGGAGGAGGAGGAGGAGGAGGAGCTCAGCTTGACACAGGTATAGTATTCCTGAAAATATGTGCATTCAGATATACTATGATCAGTGGCGTTGCTAGGGGGGTGACATGACCAGAGGTGCAGGTGGCTGTGTAATGTAAAAGGGTCCAGAGGTGTAGGGTGCTGTGTAATGTAAAGGGGTCCAGAGGTGTAGGGTGCTGTGTAATGTAAAAGGGTCCAGAGGTGCAGGGTGCTGTGTAATGTAAAGGGGTCCAGACGTGCAGTTGTGGAGAGGGGTACACAGTAGTAACAAAATGATATTGAAGGATGCAGAGGTATGCAGGGGGCACAGTGGGGTGTTTTTACATTTTAACGTGTGGGGGGGGGGTGCCAGATATTGGATCCGCCCCGGGTGCCAAATGCTCTAGGTACGCCCCTGACTATGATGTTAATGTGTTGTTATGATGGCAAGAAAAAAAAATGATGCTCCTTTTTCAGACACAGGACGTTGCCAGCCAAGAAGAGGCTGGGCCCAGCAGACAGTCCACACAATGTAGAATCCCTACACTGAACCCTCCTAGGAAAAGGGCCAAGAAGAGGCAACATCTGGATGATGCCACGGCTGAATTTCTAAGTAGGGCCACATCGGTCATCACCACAGCACCCGATAGTGCAGAAGGGTTTGGCTGTTTTATAGCAAACAAACTACGGGAAATTGATGCCGATCAAAGGGAGCTATGTGAGGGGATCATGGTCCAGCTCCTTAGCAAGGCCAGGAAACGGGAGCTAAACCCTAATTCCCATGTCTGTGATATAGATCACACACCTCCAGCCAATGTACAACAGGCCTACCAACAACAGACAGCCTACCAACCCCAGACAAGCTTCCAAGCACACCCAGCCTACCCACACCAGCCAACCTACCCACACCAGCCAGCCTACCCACACCAGCCAACCTACCCACCCCAGCCAACCTACCCACCCCAGCAAGCCGAGCCACACCAGCCAACCTACCCACCCCAGCCAACCTACCCACCCCAGCAAGCCCACCCACCCCAGCAAGCCGAGCCACACCAGCCAACCTACCCACCCCAGCCAACCTACCCACCCCAGCAAGCCCACCCACCCCAGCAAGCCGAGCCACACCAGCCAACCTACCCACCACAGCCAACCTACCCACCCCAGCAAGCCGACCCACACCAGCCAACCTACCCACCCCAGCCAACCTACCCACCCCAGCAAGCCCACCCACCCCAGCAAGCCCACCCACCCCAGCAAGCCAACCCACCCCAGCAAGCCAACCCACCACAGCAGCATGGGGGTCAGTGGCCAACTCAGAGCCCCGATTTTAGGGGATACTAATTTATATTGAAATATATATGATTTTGAACATATTTTTGCTATTATTTGTAGTTGAGTATGTATTTTTTGGTTTGGCTTAACAAAAAATGCTCGAATTATGGCATAAAATCTTTAGTTTTAATCTATTATTGTTTTTTGTATTGTGGTGGGAGTGTTAAAAAATATAACGCCTCAGCTGATGAGGTGTGAAGTGTGGAGAGTGTTGGCCAGTTTGGTATGCATAAATATCAGCCTGTTGAAGTACCACAGCCTGGGCACATATATGTCTGCTGCTGCTGCTCCCCATCTTTTGGAGACCACAATCTTCTTGGGCTCCTTATATTTTAGTTAATGCTCAGGTCCCCAAGTTTGGAGATTCTAACCTAATTTATGTATGCCCTGGGGTACAGAGGCTTTGCCAAGTCAACCAGTTCTTCAATTGCTGCCTTCCTGTTGTTTTGTATTTGGATCTGTTATTATTTTTTCCATTTTTTGCAAAATAAAATGATGATGCTAAAAACTCTTGGATTATGTGTGGAAAGTCAAATGTAAGTTTGTGAGTAGGCAGGCCCTTTGCTAAAATTGAAGGGACACAAATAGAGTAGTTATTACTTTGCCCAGCATAAAGAATTGGGGATATTTTTTGGTTTGGAATTTCAAAGAAATAACAAAAAAAAGGCTGGATTCATATCCAGAAAATACACTAATCCAAAGTAAATACATTTGTTTTTAATCCGTCCGTATCACCAGTTGAGCAGATGTACATATTAGGACATTCTAAAGAAAAAAAGAATATGCGCTGCTATTTGAGATTTCGAAACTTGCCGCGTGACGAATGAGCATTTTCGAATACGAACGCTAGTTTTACTAGACAGATGGCTTCCGGGTGCTCTTTATTTCGGGGCATGCGCATTTAGATTTTTTGGAAAAGTCCGATGGTTTTCTGTACACACGGTCGCACTTTGCACAATCGGACTTTTCAGAACAGAAAGTTGGTCCGTGCACAGACCCAACTTTTTGTCCGATTGAAGCCAAAAAAGTTGGTCCGATGGAACGTACACACGGTCGGAGAAATTTGAAAAGTGCCGGATTTTGAAGTTGGTTGGCCGAAAATCCGACCGTGTGTACGGGGCTTTACTGTTTTTATCGGGTTTATTTTGAAGTTTGTAAGCCCATCATATTGTTTCAGTTCTCTTATTATATTGGGTAACGATATCCTTGGCTTGGTTATATATAGA
The DNA here is from genome assembly GCF_905171775.1 of Rana temporaria. Taxonomy (NCBI): domain Eukaryota; kingdom Metazoa; phylum Chordata; class Amphibia; order Anura; family Ranidae; genus Rana; species Rana temporaria. The sequence continues at coordinate 109,982,832 of NC_053495.1, read as the reverse complement.
ATACTGTTGTTTTGGGTTTGTGCATGCAAATGGACGATCTTTGGCCTGTAGTTGGAGATTTGATGCACATGCCAAGGGCTAACACAGTTGCAGGCTGGGTTCACACTTGTCCTACAACGGTCCTACATTGGGAGCTCATGTAGCATGATGTGTGAAAATCAATGTTTCCCTATGAGAGCTGTCTTAACTGGTCCGACACAAGTCGGTCCGACTTTGAAACTACTCCCTGTACTACTTTGGTCCTACTTTGATCCTACATCAGCCCATTGAATATCATTAAAGTAGGATCAAAGTAGGAGCCTTGTCCTAACCATCCGACTTTTGACATCCGACTTGTGATTACAGCAGCAGTAAAAGGAATTTATCTCACTCTGGGATTGTTTTGATTGGTCAAAGAACAAGTCAGACTATCACAAAGTCGGATCAAAGTAGTATCCTGTTCATGAAAGTAGGATGGATGTAGGACCAATGTAGGATCAATGTAGGACCAATGTAGGACCAATGTAGGATCAGTGTAGGACCAATGTAGCAGAGCAAAGTAGGATGAAAGTAGTGTGAGGCTGGGTTCACACTACTACACTACTTTCATCCTACTTTGCTCTGCTACATTGGTCCTACACTGATCCTACATTGGTCCTACATTGGTCCTACATTGGTCCTACATCCATCCTACTTTCATGAACAGGATACTACTTTGATCCGACTTTGTGATAGTCTGACTTGTTCTTTGACCAATCAAAACAATCCCAGAGTGAGATAAATTCCTTTTACTGCTGCTGTAATCACAAGTCGGATGTCAAAAGTCGGATGGTTAGGACAAGGCTCCTACTTTGATCCTACTTTAATGATATTCAATGGGCTGATGTAGGATCAAAGTAGGACCAAATAGTACAGGGAGTAGTTTCAAAGTCGGACCGACTTGTGTCGGACCAGTTAAGACAGCTCTCATAGGGAAACATTGATTTTCACACGTCATGCTACATGAGCTCCCAATGTAGGACCGTTGTAGGACAAGTGTGAACCCAGCCTAATAGTGTGAACCCAGCCGCAAACAGTATTATGTGTTCCTGTTCATCAGGTGCAATCACTTTAGACATACATGAAGAGACAGCTTGAAAGATACTGGTGGGCGTGTACTTATATTGGGCATGTGTCAGTGTGCTAACAATACAACCTCTCTTATACAAAGGGCTGCAGTAGGGGGGGTTGTTTGGTCTAAGAAGGCCCGTTATTTTGCTGTGATTTGTGGGGGAGAAGGAATGATTTTGTGCCTATTGACAAATGCCCAACTAGGGTTATTTGCTGAAATTCTTGTGTGTTTTTTCAATCAAAAGTGTTGTGTGTGTATTGTTCCTGTCTGGCCATGCAAACATAGTTTGGGAGCATCTGCTGACCTTCTACTCTTTAATTTCACTGCTTAATCGTGTACACAGAAATGCAGCTTCTAGAAGAACATGGTCACCAATGTAGGTATGTGTGGATTGCGGGATGGTGGTGGGTGTTTTAAATAAAAAAAATATATATATATATATATATATATATATATATATATATATATATATATATATATAATATTATGTTGGAATGCTTTGTAAGAATATTGACTGTTAAGTATGTTTCTATAATCTTGCAGATAAAATGTGATGTGTTGCCCGTTTATACACTGAAAGTAAAGCTGTGTCCACACTTAAGCCCTGTACACACGATCGGATATCTGATGGAATCTAATGCGATGGATTTTTTCTGTCGGATATCCGATGAAGCTGAATTTCATCAGTCTTGCATACACACTATCAGACTAAATTCCGACCGTGCCAAACCGCGGTGACGTAAAACACTACGACGAGCTGAAAAAAATTAAGTTCAATGCTTCCGAGCATGCGTCGACTTGATTCTGAGCATGCGTGGATTTTTCTCTGATGGAGTTCCACACAGACGATCGTATTTTTCTAACGTTTTTTTATCCATAGGAAAAATTTAACATGTTCTATTTTTTATTTAACACCGATGGAAAAAAGACCGATAAGGCCCACACACGATCGGTTTGTCCGATAAACAGTCCATCGGTCTGTTTTTATCGGACAAACCGATCGTGTGCCCTATATATCCTGTCCAAATTTTTTTTGAAGCTAATAGATGAATGTACATTTTTTATTTTGCCCAAAAAAAAAAAAAAAAAAAGTACATTATTGAGGTGTGTGTGTGTGTGTGTGTGTTTTTCTCTCTTTTTTTTTAGTTTTGTGGGTGGTGGTGGTTTTGGGAAAGTGCAATATCTTTTATATCTTATTTCTATATGTATTTGTGCACCAAAGAAAGAATCTCTTCGCCCTGGTTCACATTGATGCTACTTTGGAATCACGCTACTTCACTTTGCAGATTTCAGGTGCTACTTGATGGACATCTGTGTGGCTTCATACACAGATGTCTATTGAAGTCGCACCTGAAATCGGCAAAAGTAGTCCAGGAACTACTTTTGCAAATTGGTGTTGCATCGATTGGAACAGTGCTATTGCTGCCAATAGTCATGCGATTTGATCTCTCAAATTGCATGACAAATTTCTCCAATGTAAACCTAGGCTTCAGCACACCTGCAAGTAAATTATAAAGGTGGAATCTTTAAATATATAACAGCTGTAGAGAATTGCAGGTGATGAATTCAGCTGGAGGATAGGCAGTGTTGTATGTGTCGGCCCTCGTTCACATTGGTGCGATTAGACAAATTGGTGGCAACTGCATTGTTCTAATTGATGCGGTTTGTAATGATATCAGTGCAGAAACCTGCACAGATGTCTATGATATTCCCCCTCCCCCCCCGCATTCGGGACTGACATGCGGGAATGAAATCGTGTGAGTTCAGCCGAACCTGGGCTCAAACTGGACCTTTGTCTTTGTAATTCACCTGCTGCTATCCCAGGGACATAGGG